>NC_061770.1:53234856-53252998 GCF_022458985.1 Mugil cephalus | reverse complement strand
TTAGATATTAAGGAAAGATGAGAAACAGAGGGGGGCCTCACATTCTCACAGCAGTGGTTAGCGACCAGCTCTCCCTCCTGGAGGGAATTCAGCTGGAAAAAGTAGTCTTGATTCTTTTGTTCTCCAGCTCAAAAGATCCACTAGTATAACCAGACTGCTTGTTGGAGGTCCTATAGCAAATCATTTTCACATGTTTTGGAGGCTGGGGGCTATTTTTAAAAGGAAAATCTTTGATTTGAATACATAAAGTAAGACAAATAACTTTTGAAAGTATTTTTAGTTGTATCTATAAAGACTCTGACCAGAAAAGAAAGACAAACCAACAAAAAATATTTTGGAGAGAATTACATTCAAACCAAGAATAACTGATGTTTTAAAGGAAGGCCTGAATGGCTCAGCTATTTTTAAACCTGAACCTGATTTTATATGAATCAACGATAAGGTCCCCTTAAAAAAATGTTTTTTTTTTCCCCCTTTTAAATTTAAAGCAGCATTTTTATCCTTATGTGGTGTGTTTTTGTATGCGCGTTTTTACTTAGTGCACAAACCTCCCTTTGTCATTTTATGTTTTGTTGTCTTGTTCCCATTTCCCGCATACGTCAGTTGTGTATTTTCGGAAAGAAAGCTAAAAAAAAGTAAAAAAAAAAGTTTTTTCTTTAAAAGGGTCAATATCTCGGGTTAACAGCTCGGGGACACCGGGGATGTCTCAGTGAGGAAACCCGTCATTCTCTTGCATGGAAACCCACTGCATTCCATGTTTCCATTACATTTAGCATAACAAAGGAGAAATGAGTTTTTGCTTAGTCTGGAACATTAGGCAACTTAGACAGAAAAACAAATGCGATGTTTGGACTCCCACTGACAGCAGCCTTTCCAAAAAATATTAAAATGAAAACAGGAACCACTCAAAAAAAACAACAACGGTATTTTTATCCAGGGAGAAAATTAAACAGGTTTTTGGCGGAGCCCCATTTTACAGGCACCCCACGATTTCCAATTCCATGCAAAAGTTTTTAAACAATCCAATTTGGATCGTAACAGGATTACTGAGGAAAACACTTATTCCCACGAATGCGATTAATATGTCAAAAAAACATTTCACATGACAATACACAATGCAACAACCCAAAAGGGAAGAAATTAAATCACCATTGCAAACTTTTGGGCTTCCCCCGGTGAAAACGCCAAAACCACAACAAACAAGCTGAAAAAGCTCCAATATCAAGTGGCAAAAGTGGTTCGATTCAATGACAAAAAAACAAAAGGGGAACAGCAAAATCTTAGTTAGAAACAGATCTCACAACTCTTTAAAAAATAGAGAAATGATAAATAGGACAAACCGTCCAAAACAAAAGCCTTTTCTATGTTTTCTTACCTTATTTCAGACACGATCACGGGCCCATTAAACCTCGCTTTGGCTGTCCAACCCAGGGACCCAAAATGTCAGGAGTTATAGGGTTTTAACACCTTTTATCCTGGGGGATGTTTTGCAGTTCAAAGCCCCCGAGGGCCCTGTTGGGCTTGTATGCAATTAAAACATTATGGCGTTCTTAAAAAGGTATTTAAAAAAAAAAATTTTTAAAAAAAAAAATAGTTTGAAAATCAATAAAAAAGGGCTGTGTAAAAAAGGGTGCCTTCACGCCACAGAAGTTTTTTTCCCCTCTCTGGGATAATCTCCTGTTTAAATATTAAAATTTATATATGTACACACAAAATTTTAAAATCATCCCATGGGGTGGCCGCTAAGACTTTTTAAAGAGTTATTGTGCGTCTGGTTTTTTTTGATTTCTAATTTCTATTGCTTGGTTATTAAAATGCCAAGTTTTTTTTGAGGGAACAATAAAAAATTTTTCAAATATAGTAAAAATTGAATGTTTTTTTTGAAAAAATTCTTCTTTTAATAAGTACTTCTTTATACAAAAAGGGGGTTTTGCTATTTTTTTTAATTTTAAAATTTAAATTTTTTTGGTTGTAATTGATAGCAAAAATCAATATGATGTCGCAGTAAGTTGGTCTTTTTAGCTAACGTTAGCAATCCATTTCACAATAGCGTTTCGAAATGAACATAAAGAGCTTTTTTTGCACAGGCGGGTTTATTGTTGGACCATTGTCGAGAAACATGGCAGATATATATATATATAATATATTTTTATAACACAAATTGCATCACTACCATACGGGGGTGGCAGAAAAAGACTTTTTAAGGTTTTTGTATTTTTGGGTGTTTGTTTTTCAAATTTTTTTTGCTTGGTATTAAAAATGACAAAGATTATTTTGAGGGAAAAAAATTTTTTTGTCGATGAATGTATTTTTGAAAAATTTTCTTTAATAAGTACATTCTTTAACACACAAAGCAGTTTTGCTAGGTACTTTTAATTTAATTATTTGGTTCAATTTTGATAGCAAACAATATGAGTCGCGTTAACGTTGCTTTTCATGCAAAACGTTAGAAAAACACATCACAGCCCATAAGAAACTTAGTCAAAGTGATTTTCACAAATTCCATAAAAAAAAGTTTTTTGCGGGCCGTTTCCGTCTGCCAGTCTGCTTCGGCTCGGCGGGACTCAGTCCCCACAGCTCTTTCATTGTCAGGCTTCGTATCGGACCTTCTGGCTTGCCCTTCGTATCAGGTCTGTGCCTCCCCCTTCCCCAAAGTTTGAGTCGGTAAATAAAAAAAAAGAAAAAGTGGGGAAAAACCCGTTTTTTAGGCAACTTTTCGATTCTTTTCATGTTGACAGTGTAACAGCGAAATTTGGGCAGTTTTTGAAAATTTTGTTCTGATTGGCAAACTGAATGACCTGTCTGTGGGTTTTGTAGGGAAATTGCACCGCAATTGTGTTTGTGTGCATCATAATAGTGAGCTAAAACCCTTCTATCATGCAAATGAAGAAAATATATATATTTGGTCATACACAGGTGCACGCCCTGTATAGGCAATTGTAAGCGCCCACAATTTTTTTTCATCTACAGATAATTGATATTAGGATGATATCTTAAATTGGTTGGGGGAAAAAACTAAGGTCCGGGAAAAAAATCCCAACTCGTCGGATGTTTCACCCCAACCCGGTCTCATGGCGGATATGAAACGTGCTTTTCGTGCTTTCAGGGGATGTAAAATATGACACTGACAAAAAAGGGGTTTAAAAATTTTGTTTCTTTTCAAACCCCTAATTACACCCAAATAAACTTGCATAATTTTTGCTTGACTTTCAAGAAAGGATTACAGCAGGTTCTGTAAAAATATACTCAAAGCAATTTAGCAATTTCAATCTGTGATAAAACAAGCTTTTTTTAAAAAAAAACAAAAATGTGTACTGTAACTTTACAGCTTTAAGAAAAAAGCAATTACCTGATATTCGGGGGAAATAAAAAGGTTGTCACAAGGTTGTAACCCCCAGTAATTGCCTGAGGCAAATTTAGGCCCCCCACTCAAATGATCTTCACGCAATGGCCAGTTTGGTAAAATTAAAACCAACCCCTTTTGAAAGTTGACAAACACACCTTTAAATAAAAGGTCTAAAAGATTTTGTTTTTTTTTAAAAGGAAATTTACACTCACTTGTTTTGAATTTTTCGCCAAACACATAATCAAATGATTATCAACGCTCTGGCACATTACACAAACAATGAAACGGGCCACAAAAGTGGCACGGCGGGTCCTAGAGATGGGGCTCTAAAAAGTCCCTTTGGGTTGGTGACGTGATTCGGGTCAGAGGTCGGAGTGGTTTTGACAGCAACTACAAGAAGAACAAGGCAAATCTTTAGGCTCTAGCGGGGTTTTTTTTTATGCAGAAAGGTTTGATTGAAAACAATAACAGTCGGGTTTATTTTGCATAAACCCTATCTGTTTTTTTCCCTTATAAAGAAGCGGTTAAACCCAACCTGGTGTCACAGTGGATGGAAAACTGTCACGAAAATTAATCTATTGTTTGGTGCCTCCCGATTTTTTCAAATTTTCTGCGCTCGAAAACGAATTTAAAAAATGATGAATTTAAATTGGAATTATTTCGTGAGGACGACTGTAATGGACACTGCGCAATAAAGGGGTTTGATTTAATTTCATTTAGACTAAAATTTTTAATGGTCTTATTTCGGTTTTTAATGAAACTCAATTTTGCTGCGGAATTGGGCACTTTGAGATTCAAAAAAAAAATTTAAGGTTTATTTGTTTATCGGTTGTTATACGGATCGTAGAAATGTCCGCCTTTATTGAATGCCGTCAGATATTTATTTTGATATGTTTTTTTTTATTTATTTTATTGTAGAAGTTCATTCCTTAGTCCATGACCCTCCCTCTGACCCCACCCCCCACCTCCGCCCCCAGCCCTCCCCTGTCGTAAAGCTTTGACTGATGTACTAGTCGTAAAGCGGCTTTTCTTTCCTTTCTCCGCTGATTCTCCCAGCCAGGCCAGGTATGTTGTCTCTTGTCCTGCTAGTGTTTTGTGAGCTAATCCCTTTACTTTGCTTACTAAAGCAATCGTTTAAAATTTTTAAAAAGCAAGATTTCGAATTTTTTCAATATTAAACGAAGAATATAAAACGATCAAATTTTGTGAGTTAAAACTACCCTTTTGTCTGGTAACTTTCGTTACTAGTTAAAGTCCCCTACGGGTAATCTGCGTCCCTGCACGATATGCGGTAACTAATGTTCATTAGGCTGCTTTTAAACAAAAAAAGTGATCTGCTTATGTGTTTTCATTCAACCTTTCTGCATAAAAAACAAAGCCGCTAGAGCAAAAAAGTTTGCCTCGTTCTTTTTGTAGTTGCTGTAAAAACCACCCTGCCCTTTTGCCCTAAAATCACGTCACCAACCCCAAAGGAAATTTTAAGGCCACATCTCGGGCCACGCCGTGCCCTTTTGGGGCCTTTTTCAGTGTTTGTGAAATGGCCAGGCGTTGATAATCTTCGCTTTGTGGTTGGTTTAAATGAAAATAAAGTGAGCTAAATCATTTTTTTTGCTTACTGTCCGGCATTTCATTTGCTCAAATTTTCCCAAAAGCTGAAAAAATAACATATGATATTAACACTGTGCAAGGGGGGAAAGATGCCAGACTCAGGACTTATTCATTGCCCTTTTTAATTCTCTAGTAATTTTAATTGTCAATAATAGTGTCAATTTTTGTCATTTACTTAGCGCTGAAAAATAGCATTATGATATTCCCCTATGTTTATAACATGTGCTGTGGGAGATGTATAGAATTATTTAACTTTATTACATAACTTATAATACAGAAATAAAGCACAAGGCAAAGTCAAAAGTATTATGCATCACTTGAATTTAGCAAAGCAAAGTAGTTATGATGCATTATAAAACAAACCCCCAAGTGACTAGGCAGATATTGCTATTTATAATGCACTATTCAGATTAAAATTATAATCATTCATAACCAGTTGCATAATGCATCATGAAGTTGGTTATACACTTTAAATATTTTAAGTTTAAAAAATGACCTTATAAGCTTTTAGACACCTTATAAAACAATGATGATTCATGGGCATTATAAATAAAACCTTCATGAAAGTGTTCCCCAAATTCAGTAATACAGCTAACTGTAACATTAAAATTAACTTCCATTTTCACTCCCTTTTGGTGGAAAAAATATGCAACTTCACTGACTTTTGCCAAAAAAGCCCCTCAAAAAAGAAAAAAAAGAAAAATAAAACAATCCAAAATCACGAAAGAATATAATTATTAATAAAAACACTGAAAAAAGACACCCTCCACTTTCGCTAAAGTGTTTAAAATTTTTCCCATCAACAGAAACAGGCAACTTTCAGGCAAAGCAGGTTGGACGGGGGAATTCAAGACAGCAAGTTGGGTTTCCTCAAACCAAGAGTGGAAAACTGCACTGCAGTGTACTTGTATGTCCACACTACAAGGAAAAGGGAAAAATTGTCTTTTTTGGATTTTGTCTGCTAAATACGCTTTTTTAATATGATAAAGAACAAAATATCCCTTTCTTTTCCCCCCCACACTTGTGCAGTGCCCTTAACGTTACAAAGCCCTTTCGGGAAATTTATATTCATTCCTAAAAGGGAGCTCAAAAAGGCCCAGTTTGTACAAAGCAACAAAAAAGGTCCCTGCCTCTGGCATGTTCCCCACAAAAAGGGTGGAATGACGCAAGTCATAACCCCGGGAACATACCCCAAAAAAACAAATCATGAAATTAAAACGTTCAATTCGTTAAATTAAATTTTTTATTTATATGCCTATAACATGCAAATTGTCTAAGATGCTTTCCAAAAAAAAATTTTAAAAAAAAATCCATGGCAACCCTGGGGCTACGGTGGAAAGGAAAAAACTGGGCAGTTTAAGAGTTGAGGATTCAGGGGCGGTTTGGTGAATTTTTCACCCAGGTAGGAGTGGACAGCTGAAAAGCGGGTGAAGACTGGGGCGATGTATTTATGGAGCTCCAGGGTCTGATCACAGACCCCGGGCCATAAAGACTGGGCTGGTTAATGAAACCACAACGAGGTGTAGCTTAGCTCAGTATTCGCACTCCAGACAAGAGCCCCTTACAATGCTGTTTAGTCTTACAGAGAGTTTTTTTTTCTTTTTTTTATATTTAAAATTTAATATATTTTTAAAAATAAACTTTTTATATTTATTTTCAGATTTAGTGGAATGCCCAAAATTTTAATATTTTGAACTGCCTGCTTTCAACTATCATCAATTTTCTATTCAGTTTGACTGAAACGTGGCGAGGGTGATGAAAATGTCATTTAAATGAGTCCTGCCACCCATCATAGCAACTTGAGTTTCTACGTGTTTTTGTGCTTAGAAAATAAAGCCTCATAGTAGATGACTTTAACATCCATACTGATGTTAGCAGTGCGTCTTTGCTCTTCAAATTCTTATTAGATTCAATTGGGGTTTTTCAGAATGAAAAAGGATCAAGTCACTGTTTCAATCCACCTCAGATTTGTTCAACTTCGGCATAGAAACGAAGGTTGACAATATATTCTCATAAACTCCTTTGTCTGATAATTTCCTTGTTACATTTGAATTTACAATATGGGCTACACTGAAATTAGAAAGAATTTCCTCAGTGCCTTATTCAGAGATGTGGATGCCAGCAACCAAATCTAAGCCAAAAAAAAAAATTTTGTTGAAGACGACAGCATCATCATACAACTTTAAATCGAATTGCTCCCTTTTAAAAAAGGGGGATAAATCGGGGGAGGGTAGTCCATGGTAAAATTCACAGTCAGTAGTTCAAAGCAGGGAGTTCGAAAGATGGGAAAAATTTGGGTTCCACTAGTTCTACATAGCCTGGAAAGATATTTTTAAAAACTTTTGAAAAAAAAATCTCTGTAAGTTACAGCGCATATTATTCTTTATAATTAGAAGAAAACAAGAAAAAACCCCCCGGGTTACAATTCACCAACCCCTTTTACTCTCAAAACGCAAAAAGTTTTTCCTTGCCACCCCTTTTTCCCCCAGGTTTCTATGAGTTTTTTTTTTTTTTTTAAAAGCATCTTAGACAATTTGTATGTTATAGGCACTTTATAAAAAAAATTGAAATTTTAACTGAATTAATTGTTAAGTATTTTGATGTTGTTTATTTGGATTATGTTCTAAGGGGGTTATGACTTGATTTTCCCCATTTTGTGTGGAACATGCCAAAAAGTAGATCTTTAAATTTTGGGTTTGTACAAATTGGACCTTTAAATTGGACCTTTATTTAGCTCCCTTTTAGGAATGAAAATAATTTCTCCCGTCTTCCAGAAAGGTCTTTTTAAAGTTAAAGGAGCATGCACAAACGTGGAGGAAAAGTAAGTTATTTGTTCTTCATCATATTAAAAAGCTGTATTTTTAGCAGACAACACCAAAAATGTACAAAATTTTTTTACCTGGGAGTGTGGAAATATCAACCCAACTCTGCAGTCTTGAATTCCCCCGTCCAATTTCTATTGAAAAGTTGCCGTTTTGTTGATGGAAATTTTGTATTGCTTTAGCCAAAGTGGGGGTGCTCTTTTTTCTGTTTTTGCAATTAAATTAAATTTTTTTCTTATGTGTTTAAAGGATTGTCTATTTTTCTTTCTTTCCCCAGCCCCTGCTTTTTTTTCTTTTTACAAAAGAAATAATTTACATTTGGTTATGTCACAGGGACAGGGAAAGGGAAGTGTAGGAACTCCAGTGGACAGCACAGGGAGAGACCAAGAAGGCTTTGCAAATTTGGATGAAGAGGTGATGGAATACTGCATGCAAACCCAGTCCCCAGTGCCATCAATGTGTTGCAAATTTTGGCCCTACCTCAGCAAAGCTGCCCCCGTCCTTCCGGCCCTCTAGGGGGTGTCAAAAAAGAAAACCCTTCCTCAGTGTGAGTATGCAAAACCCCCATGAAAAAAGTGTAGGTATTTTTAACATTTTTGTTTACATGTGCATTTTCAATGTTACAGAGCAATATTAACATTCAATTTAAAATTGATGCAAAACAATGGTTGTAGCCTTTTGCATATCAACACTCATTTTGATCAAATGAAATGGTAGGAACCCGTAAGGGGCCTGGCAAAGGTTTGGGGAGGGGGGCGAGCGTTATTAGCTAAACCTATCTTGTTTTGCCCGAGACAAAATATGTCAAAAACAGCTGATTATCCATTTTCATATTTTTGCTCCCTTTGATTGCTACTTTGATATACCCCTTTGTTTTCAAAAGGCACTGGGACATTTGCCTGCCTGGGGTGGAAATAATAAAAGCACTTTCCACTACATACTCTGTATTGATGGTTTTTTTTGTGCCTATTTGGGACATTTGCTGTTCTCTTGCCCCGTTAATTCTCGAGGGGTTAAATCTTTTTATTGATAAACACTGTTTAAGTCTTAAGACTCTGACGAGACTGCAAGGTTAGCTGAGCTAAAAAATGAGCTACATTGCCCGGGGGGGGGGGGGGGGGGCTTTAAAACAAAGTCTTACCCTTTAAATCATGGTTCTGTCAAAGAAGGGGTCTGTCTCTTCAGTACGAGGACAACCCCCTCGTTTTGTGCACCCTAAGAACAGTGCCTTTTGACTCACTCTCCTTGCTGGGACACAAGGACAAAGGTAAGTCCTTTAAACCCCATGGGTACAGGAAAAGGTTTTTTTCTGGGCCGTGTTCTCAATGGAAGACAAACAATTTGTTCAAAAAGTGATGAGAAAAAGGGGGCCACATGACCTCTGTGTTGCTGCAAAACCAGTGACAAACTCAGGGCCCGTGGGGTATTATTACTGTAAATGGACCCTGTGGCACCTGTAAATTTTCAAGCCCCCCGGCCGTGAGAGTAGGGTGTCGCTGAAAATCACCAGAGAATTGGGGGCCTACTCGATGTCACTCTATGTTCCCCCATGCAATAACTCTTCTACTTAATGATCAGCATTTCTCATTTTTTTGCTGACGATTTGTTGGTACCACCAAATCATCCAAATGTTGAATCATCCAAATGTTTCCATTAAAGATCAAAACACTGAAACCCCCCTCTCTCCCCCTCCCGGGATGAGAACACATAGCTGTCTTGATTATGTTTAACCCTTTTTTGCCCCCCAGGTGAAATGAAGGATGAAACCCCTCCCCAAATTTATCCCCAACACGCTGTCCTGGACCTGGATGTCCCCTTTTCCCTACTCAGCACAATCTGCAGAACGATGCAATCAAACAGGTGTAAAATTCAGAACATTTTACCCGCACAAACCCATACGACTCCGTTACGCATTTGGTGTAGCGCAGGATTTTGGTTGCCCCCGGAAACACAGAAACTTTCTAAAATCAAGGTTCACCATTTTAGAACCACAAAAAAATTGTTTTGGACCTTTTAAAAGCTATCCTTTCCCCCTGCGGTTGCCATATGCAAATGTGCTGCCCTTCAATAACCTGACCCCGTATCTAAGGGAAATGCCAAAGAGAATGGAGCCACTAACAAAAGGGTGCAATCCGCAATCGCCCTTCTTTTTCTGAAAAAATTCCCATTATCAAGTGCCGCCCAAAAAACCCCCTCTGGCTCTGTCTGGCTGCACTTATTTAATAATGTTGGGCGGTCAAAATAAGTCAACATGTATTTTTTAAAATAAAAATTTAAAATGCAGCAGTCGCACAGTGCGCAAGGGAAGGATAGAAAGTTTAATGAATCAATAAAAACAGTTAATGCAGCAGCAGCAAAATAGTTTGATAAAACATCAAAAACAAATAGCCTAATAAAAAATATAAAAAAAAACACAGGGCAAACAGTGAAGGGAGTCAAAAGATAAAAGTTAAAAATCGAGTAGAGACAGGGTAGGATAAAATCAGGTGAATTTACGTAGGTAGAAGAGAGGGTTTTGTAAGGGATTTAAAAGAATCCGGGCGGGAGGACAAATGGGAGGGGGGGCTAATCCAGAGCCTTGGGGCCCGGGCCCCGAGGGGTCTGTACCCCGAGACCAAAATGAAGCAGTGCAACAGGTCAGTGATTTCCTGAAAATTTTACCCCAACCCAAAACTGTGCTTTCCCCCCAGCCTGTGGGGGGGCAGTGGGTGTGAAAATGGAACACGAAAAAAAAAATTGGTTTTAAAACTGTGAAAAAAAGTGGGGTTTTAAAGGACCACAGCACTACCACCTGTGTTTGTAGGGATGAGGAAAAAAGCCGAACTAATTTTGAGTCATTTTTAAGTTCTCTTTTTAGCCCCACCCGAAGGGAATGGGCAAACCAGGAAAAGGGTTTTCCCCCCACAACTCTTCTGAAGATTCATGGTGTTCCAAAATTTCGCTCACAACCCATGTGGAGGTGGCAGAAGAGCAATGTGGATCCCTGCCAGCCCCTGCAATGGGTCCAGACTCCCGTTGAGCAGAACCATGAAAGAAGCAGACGAAATGCCTGTAACCCCCAAAACCCAACCCAGTCCGGGCGCATTTTTTTCATGTGTCAGAAATATGAAGATAGTATTAAAAATGTGTCTCGGGGGAAAAGAAAGATGTAATTTTCTATACTTGGGATTTTTGTGATCTTTAAATGATCAAAAGGGGGGAAATGTGGGGAAAATTAAATTTTTATTTTTTTACTCTCATATAAATGTCTATATTTACTAATGGACCTTTTACACACACGAGTTCAAAACAAGTGAAAATATGTTCAGCAGAAGTTCCCGAAAGTTCTAATAAGTGGGGGAATTTCTTAAATTTTTCTTAAAAGGCGATGAAGACCTTGACTTTTCTTGCACTTCCTCTTGCCCTTTTCCCCAAATTTTATGAAGAAGTAAGAATCAAGAAATGGAAAGCACATTTCACCGATCCCGTGGAAAAAAGTGGGGTGTGGATTTTAAATTTTGTTGCACCCCAATTCGGGGGTGTCATGCTCTCTGAGTTTTTTCTGTGTGTGTGTCTCCTTCCGCCAGAAAATTTGCAAATAAACCATCAAAAATGATATGAGTCTAATCTTACTGCTTCTCAAAAACCCCCACTTTTGGGAATTTTTCCACAACACCTTGCCACAACGTACCGTGAGGGGACAGTTCAAAAAGGTGAATTTTAATAAAAGAAATAATTAATAAAAGAAATGAAGACAGAGGGCCAAACATTCATTCAATTTTTGACGTAGTTAATGACAGATTTTTGGGAACATCGATCACAGACTTTTTGATGTCTTTGTTTTAAAATGTGTCTTTTTTAAACTTTTCAGTCTCATTATTTATTCCCCATTAAGGTGTCATTTCTTAAAGTTAAGTTAAAACTTAAAATTTTAATTTTTAAAAAAATAAATCTTAATTAGGCTTTTATAGAAGAATTGGATTTTTTTAAAATATTATGTCTATTTTTGGGCTAATTTTAGTCTTTTTTGAGCCAAGAACTTTGTGCTTATTTTAGAATTCTTGTCAAGCAAACAAACCTCATTTCCAGATTTCTTTGCTTTTATTTTTTAAATTTTTTTAGCTTTTATTTTGACTATTGTCTCAGACCCAGCGCTATGTGCTATGTCTGAGCAAAGTGGTGGTGCCTAGTTTTGGAAAAAAATCCCTTGTCAGCCCTTGATCTGAGAACTAAAACACAACAAAAATAAAACCCAAAAAAACTACACTGGAACAGCTCAGTATGGCACAAATGTTTTAGAAACCCCTCTCCCGCGCTATCACATAGGTCAGAGTCAAAAAATCAAATTCCTTTTATTGTTAAAGATTTTACTGAGTGTGTGTCTCCTCCTGCAGAAAATTTGCAAAAAACCAACAAAAGTGATCATGAATGAACAAACAAATTTCCCAAAAACCCTCAGTTGTTGAAATTTTTTTCCCCAACACCTTGACAAAATCCCCTGGGGGACAGTTTAAATTTAAATTTAAAAGTGAAAATATAATAATATAAAAAAAGAAAAGGTGAAAACAGAGGGCCAATATTTTATTTTAACTTTGAGCAAGACATTTTAGTCGAATTTATGAATTTTTGAGAACATCGTCACATAATTAAAAGGCTTGGATGTTTTTTTATATCTTTGTTTTTGTAAATGAAAGCTGTCATATAGAAATTCCCAAAAAAAATTACTTTTTCTCATACTAAAAAGGTATTATGTGCTGCAGTCAACAATACATAATTACATAGACACACTGCATTGTTTATGTCATCATTTCTAAGCAAAACACTCGTTTTTTAGAATGAACCAGAAACCACAGCATCAAAATGTTTTACAATAAAAAAATGATGAAATTCAGTGGAATAACAAGAGTGTTTGCCTTATTTTAAGAGTAAGACCATTTGTGCAACAATGAAATTATTATTTCATTGCAGGCCATCTGAACCTGAGAGAACCTGCTGCTTCATATCATGTTAAGATGCCAGTCTATACCACAAACAACATACAACTTAATACAAATAAGCATGCTGGATGACAACTGCATGGCCCACAAATAAAAAACAAAACAAAAAAGTTAAGGTAAAACTTAAATTAGAATTTTAAATAAATAAATCTTACATTAGTGCTTTTATAGAAGAACTTGGATTAATTTAAGATATTATGTCTAGTTTTGAGTCTAATTTTAGTCTTTCAGAGCCAAGAACTTTGTGCTTATTTTAAGAATTCTTGTCAAGCAAACAAACCTCATTGCCAGATTTCTTTGCTTTCTATTTTAATCTATTTTAGCTTTCTATTAGACTATTAGTCTCAGACCCAGCGCTATGTGCTATGTCTGAGCAGAAGTAGGTGGTGCCTAGTTTTGGAAAATATCACCTTGTCAGCCCTTGTATCTTGAGAACTAAAACACAACACAAACTAAACCAATAAAACATACACTGGGACAGCTACAGATATGGCACAAAATGTTTCAGAAACCACTCTCCCTGCGCTATCATAGGTCAGAGCCAAAACTCTAACTTCCTTAGTTATTGATATATTCACGTTACTTTTAACATTGAAACTGCTGATTAATGACAATCATACATCACAAAACTTAGAATAACGGATTGTTTCAACCCCGCGGATATAAGAACATTGAAGACTATGTAAAATTACTTACTTGAAGGCCTAAAAGCCCTAAAGTGACACTCACTTCACCAAATTGTCCTTTGTAAGCCAAACCACCTTGCATGTGGACAGGTTCCCGTTCATCCCAACAGGCCTCAGAAACACTCTGCGAAAAGGCCTGTTTCGTGAACTTTCTGACCTAACAACTTCCAAATGGCACTAATCACAACACCACACACTGGTGTGACAAAAACTTTCTGAATTTTTGTCTGAGAAATGGATTATAATTTGTCAAACCCTTTGAAGCCCAAATCTTAAATCTATTATCTGTTCTTTTGGGAGTAAAGTCTGAGTCGTAAGCACACCACCTTATGATTCTGGATGCGTCTTTTAGTTTACAGATATTGATTATTTCCTGCCACGGATTCAAAAAACGGCCTGCAATGTCGTATTCTGGAATCTCCTGTTTATACCATTGTATCTTCTTTTTTTAAAAAAAATTCTGGCCTTTAGAGGCATCACAGTGGAGAACATCTGATGTATATAGATAGATAAACCAGGGGATTCGAACCAGGGGCGCCTGCAGCAAGGACTACCGTCTCAACACATGGGACAGGCGCTCTACACACCGAGCTAAATACAAGCCCTAAGAGTTGTATCTTGAAGACTAAAACACAACACAGAGCAACCTGTAATACACACGCTGAAACACAAAATGTTTCAGAAACATTTCTCCCTGCTCTATCACATAGGTTAGAGTCAAAACTCTAACTTAAATAGTTATTCATATATTCACATTTCTTTTGTCATCGAATTGTGGATTAATGCCAATCATGCAGCATTAAACAATAACAGAAAGGTTGGGGGGTTGATTCCGTCCTATCCCTAGTCTGTCTGTTGTGTCCTTGGCACACTTAACCCACCATACTCCCTGGTGTATGACTGCAGGTGAGTAATGTTGGTGGTGGTCAGAGACTGTGACTACTGAGGCGGTAGTTTACCACCACTAGGGTGTGACTGTGTGAGTGAATGAATAATGCATACAATTGTAAGCGCTTTGAGCATTTAAAAATAAATATAAAAGCAGTGCATTATTATTATCATTAGGCCTGGACGATAAACTGAAAATTTACCAATATGGAAATTTACGACAAAAACTGAATTCATTTTGCCCAGTATTTTTTGTCTTTTGGCTGTGTGTGTAGGTAGGCTGTGTTCATGTCTCTTTAAAACACTGCACACGTAGTACAGCGTATGTAGTCATGTGACTCCACCCCATCCAGCCTGTAACAAGAAGGGGAAGAGACGGTGACAAAACAGAGGAGGGTTTAAACGTCGAAGCGGCAGCTGCAGTGCCGGCAGCGGAGGTAGACCTAGTTGAGGAAGAGGAAAAGCAGCAGCTTGTTCCAAAGAGAAATGCGTTTTCAATCGTGTGGCAGTATTTTGGTTTTAACAGAGAGGATACTGCTCAGAAAAACGTAAAATGTGCAAAAACACTGTTGTCACAAGCCAGGGCAATACATCTAACCTTTTCCACCACCTGTAATACAATCATGTGGTTGAATTCGTACACATATTTTTTTTTAAATTTCTTTTTTAATTTCCCGCGTATATCATCCATTTATCGTTATCGGGGTGAACTGCTCAATATATCGTGACATTGATTTAACGCCATATCGCCCAGCATTGGATTATCATTACAATCCAACATATTCCTGGAAAGGTCTCAGTGTTGAGTCAAGCTGTCTTAGACCCAGCACCATGTACAACAGAACTAGGTGGTGCCTATTTTTGCAAAGTTTGACCTTTTTAACCCTTGTATCTTGAGAACTACAACACAACACAAAGCGAACCCATATAACATACACTGAAACACTCACAAACATGGCAGAAAATAAAAAAATATCTTCTGCCTGGTGAATATACGAATATTGAAGGCAATTAAACATCATTTCCTGAAGTGACACTTACTCACAATAAGTTGTCCCGTGAAGTCAAACCTCTTTGACTTTGGACGGGACAAGATTTGCTCAATCTCTTTGGCCCGACAGGCCTCAGCAACACTGTGTGAAAAGGCCCCTTTAGAGGACCTTTGACCTTGCAACTTATCTAAAACACAATACCACACATTGGTGGGACAAAAACATTCTGAATTTGTTGGAGCATCTCTCTGAAATGTATCAAATGAACACATGGCATTTTGCCACATATATATATCTATCTATATATTGATCTATCTATATAAATATGGAGATGCTCTCCGTATTTCGGCATCATATCATTCTGCTAAGCCTCAGAGAAGCTAACTATCATCCTGATACATCCGTCAGCATATAAACATACAAAGCATACAACCTCCAGTGCCTCATAGAGAAAGAGGCTGCTGGTCATCCCATGTGTTGGCCCGGCAACGAGCCTGCTGTCATTCAGTTGGTATTCATAAAAACCATGAAAAAATGATTCCATGGTGGGCTCATTTCTTTTGAGCTGGTAGAAAATATTGATATTCAGAAGCAGAGGAGGCCATGAAGACTGAGTCACATGTAGTTTATGGAGCTCCACATGTCTGACACACAGCACTCCAGGCCATGAAGACTGGGCTGGTTAATGAAACCACGACAGCAGATGTAGCTTAGCTCAGATATTCAGCACTCCAGACAAGAGACCCTTACAATGCTGTTCTACTCTTACAGATTTTTTTTTTCTTTTTTTTATATGTATATATATGTGTATATATATATATATACATATACATATACATATATATATATATATATAAGTTAATAAACTATCTTCCCAGGCTATGTGAGCTTCTTCAGATTTAGTGGAATGCCAAATTCCTACCATATTTCGAACTGCCTGCTTTGAACTACTCATCAGATTGATCTATTTAGTTTGACTGAAACGTGGCTGCAGGATGATGAATATGTCAGTTTAAATGAGTCCACGCCACCCAGTCATAGCTACTATGAGTTTCTACGTGATTTAGTGCTTAGAACAGATAAAGTCATCATAGTAGATGACTTTAACATCCATACTGATGTTAGCAGTGACAGTGTTATCTCTTCATATATGTCATTATTAGATTCAATTGGCTTTTCTCAGAATGTAAATGGATCAAGTCACTGTTTCAATCACACCTCAGATCTTGTTCTAACTTACGGCATAGAAACTGAAGGTCTGACAATATATTCTCATAACTCTCCTTTGTCTGATAATTTCCTTGTTACATTTGAATTCACAATATGGGACTACACTGAAATTAGAAAGACATTTCCTCAGTGCCTTATGTCAGAGATGTGGATGCCAGCAACCACAATCTAACTCCAACATAAAAGGTTTTTTTGTTGATAGTACGACAGCAACACTCAGTACAACTTTAAATGGAATTGCTCCTCTGAAAAAGGTGATAAATCAGAGGAGGGTAGCTCCATGGTATAATTCACAGTCATGTAGTTCAAAGCAGGGAGTTCGAAAGACGGGAAGAATTTGGCATTCCACTAGTTCTCACATAGCCTGGAAAGATAGTTTAATAACTTATGAAAAAAAAAAATCTCTGTAAGATTAGAGCACTCTTTCAAGTCATCTGTTCTTTCTAACAAAGGGCTCTGCTCTCATTCAGTGCTTGGACAACCTCCTTGTTTGTGCACCCACAGAGGAACAGTGTCGCTCTGACTCACTCTCCTTGGGTCACTTATCTGCAGAAGAACACAAGGTAAGTCTGTCAAAACCTCAGTGGGTACAGGAAAAGATTATTATTCTGGGCTGTGTTCTCACTGCTGAAGACAAAATCCTGTCAACCGAACGCATAGAAACCATCCCAGATTACTCCAACCTGGAATCGCCACCCAAACGAAACACAGTTCAATCCCCAAGCATGTATGGGCATGTAACAAAAATGAAAACCGCGTATGTCCACTTCAGTGCTTCTGTTAATTTCACCACTTCAACCAAACCACACAAACAAGGTGTCCCCTGAAAGCAGAGACTCTGCTGATTACAAAGATATGTGTCTCATCACTGTGCGAAAGCCCCCGAAGAGTAGAGAAAAAAAAATCCCCACACGAAACTGAATGTTTTATCTTTGCTGTTTGTGGTCAAAAGTTGTATTAAATTTATATTGAAAATGAGGTGTGACTCTTGGTTCGATTTACTATCTTTGGGTTAACTTCATTCATCGACATAATAAAGAGTAGATACAACATGTGTAATCTGACGAGAGAAATGAAGCGTCACCGCATTTAATCAATCATAACTCTGAATTAGCAGCCAAGTAAAACAGACGAGTATTTTACCTGGCTCTGTGAAATCAAGTGCTTGGTTGTGGCACAACCAATCATGTGAAATATGAATTCATGAATGAAAAACAAGGCAAAGGATGAGAATTAAATTAATGATACATACATATATATATATATATATATGTATATATATATATACACATATATATATATTAAAAAATTTAAAAAACAAAACAAAACACTGTCTTCTTTAATCCTGAGCAAAACAATGTAAAATGGGCTACATTTACTAACATTTCTAGACTAATATGGATGTGCTGAGCTCCTTTTCCTGATGAGTAGACTCATTGTAATATCAGCTTTAAAATTGGATTTTTTCGTGTGTTCTGGTTAAAACATTAACCAACTAATTGTTGTTTCGTGCTAATTTTCATTTTAGGTCATATATGCAGTGCAAGTTCTGTGCATTTGTGGGGTCCAACCAAGATGTTCTTTTGATACACCA
>NC_061770.1:53192742-53234356 GCF_022458985.1 Mugil cephalus | reverse complement strand
TCTGACAATATATTCTCATAACTCTCCTTTGTCTGATAATTTCCTTGTTACATTTGAATTCACAATATGGGATTACACTGAAATTAGAAAGACATTTTGTAACTAGATATAAGGAATTAATTCCTTCAGTATTTACCTCAGTGCCTTATGTCAGAGATGTGGATGCCAGCAACCACAATCTAACTCCAACACAAAAAGATTATTTTGTTGATAGTACGACAGCATCACTCAGTACAACTTTAAATGGAATTGCTCCTCTGAAAAAGGTGATGAATCGGAGGAGGGTAGCTCCATGGTATAATTCACAGTCATGTAGTTCAAAGCAGGGAGTTCGAAAGATGGAAGAATTTGGCATTCCACTAGTTCTCACATAGCCTGGAAAGATAGTTTAATAACTTATGAAAAAAAAAATCTCTGTAAGATTAGAGCACCCTTTCAAGTCATGTGTTCTTTCTAACAAAGGGCTTTGCTCTCATTCAGTGCGTGGACAACCTTCTCGTTTGTGCACCCACAGAGGAACAGTGTCGCTCTGACTCACTCTCCTTGCGTCACTTATCTGCAGAAGAACACAAGGTAAGTCTGTCAAAACCTCAGTGGGTACAGGAAAAGATTATTATTCTGGGCTGTGTTCTCACTGCTGAAGACAAAATCCTGTCAACCAAACGCATAGAAACCATCCCAGATTACTCCAACCTGGAATAGCCACCCAAACGAAACACAGTTCAATCCCCAAGCATGTATGGGCATGTAACAAAAAACGAAAACCGCGTATGTCCACTTCAGTGCTTCTGTTAATTTCACCACTTCAACCAAACCACACAAACAAGGTGTCCCCTGAAAGCATAGACTCTGCTGATTACAAAGATATGTGTCTCATCACTGTGCGAAAACTCGGTGAGCTAGCCCCCGAAGAGTAGAGAAAAAAAAAATCCCCACACGAAACTGTATGTTTTATCTTTGCTTTTTGTGGTCAAAAGTTGTATTAAATTTATATTGAAAATGAGGTGTGACTCTTGGTTCGATATACTATCTTTGGGTGAACTTCATTCATCGACATAATAAAGAGTAGATACAGTATGAGTAATCTGACGAGAGAAATGAAGCGTCACCGCATTTAATCAATCATAACTCTGAATTAGCAGCCAAGTAAAACAGATGAGTATTTTATCTGGCTCTGTGAAATCAAGTGCTTGGTTGTGGCACCACCATTCATGTGAAATATGAATTCATAAATGAAAAACAAGGCAAAGGATGAGAGTTAAATAAAGATACATATATATATAAAAAAATTTAAAAAAAAAAAAACACTGTCCTCTTTAATCCTGAGCAAAACAATGTAAAACGGGCTACATTTACTAACATTTCTAGACTAATGTGGATGTGCTGAGCTCCTTTTCCTGATGAGTACACTCATTGTAATATCAGTTTTAAAATTGGATTTTTTCATGTGTTCTGGTTAAAACATTAACCAACTAATTGTTGTTTCGTGCTAATTTTCATTTTAAGTCATATATGAAGTGCAAGTTCTGTGTTATGTTGGAAGATAAGAAAATCCTAAACATATATCTAAAATAAGACATAATGAACTTCATTATTCTATTACGTGGAAGTTTTGGAACTGATTGTGTCAAAACATTCTGCCTTCTGGAGAAACTGGAAAAAAAGTGGGCACCCCAAAAAAATCACCTGAGATTCAAACTCCGCTTTCAAAGATGAGGAAGTAACATCGGCAAGCCTCAACACAAAAAGCCATAAAACGCAGAAAACATCATCAACAAAGCAAAAAGTCTCTTATCATAGAATGGATTAGAACAACAGCCAACAAAATAGACAAAATCAACATGCAAATAAAAAAAGAAACGGACGGTTTCAAAGAACATTACACGCTGGACTACAACATGGAAGAGGAAATAAAACGCACACTTAAAATACATATACAAACAGGAATTTTCCATTACCAAACAACGCCACATCAAGAAATTGAACAAACTAATAGAAAGAAAAAGCAGAGACAAACAAACTACAAAACCAATGAAAAATGGGTACGGAACCTGTCCAAACGCACCCTCACCGAAACAGAAAAAAAGGGTGCTAGCAAGAGGGCTACATTTCACCATTACACCCTCCAAAATACCACACGAACAATACATCCTAGCAACAGAATTAGCATGCCATAAATGTCAAGATCAGGGTCAAAATGCAGAACTCTGAAATGCAATATCAGGAATTTTAAAATCAGCCAAACTTCCACCAAGCAACATCACACAGGAAGAACAAAACGCAATTAAATCGTTAAAAGGAGACAAAAGCATTACCATCCTGCCGGCCGATAAATGAAGAACAACAGTCATCATGGACACAAAAACATATGAAAAACAGATGGAATCCATGTTAGGGGACAGGAACACCTACGAAATACTGAAAAAGAACCCCACGGAAGAAAAGAAAAGGACCCTGACATCATTACTAAAACCTTTACTACAAAGTAACAAAATAACACGGGACGCATATGAACACCTGATACCCACAGCCAACATCACCCCCCAGATATACGGAACAAAAAAATTCACAAAAAAGACACCCCTCTCCGCCCAATAGTTGACAGTATCGGATCAGTAACATACAACCTCCCCAAAGCACTGATTAAAATCATCAAACCCCTCCTCAGTACAACACAAGTTGTTTTGAGTTTTTGCAATGTTGCAAAAAAAACAACAAAACAAAAAACAACTGGCACAAGAACTCAACAGCATAAGAGTAGAAAAAGATGAAATATTCATATCACACGACGTGTTATCACTAGTCACAAAACCCCCAGTTGACGTCACATTACACATCGTACAGGAACGACTCAAGGAACACCGAAACCCTCAAAAAACACACAAACCTGACAGTTGAAGATATTTCCACACTCTTACATTTTGTTGCTAAATCCACTTATTTTCAGTTTAAAGGAATCATATACAGACAGACAGAACGTTTCGCAATGGGAGATCTACTATCAGCAACAATGAGCAGTTTTTTCATGGAGGACCTGGAATCAAAAACCATCTACACAGCATCCACACACTGTAAACCCACACTGTGGAAAAGATACGTGGACGACATCTTGGAAAAAATAAAAGTCGGACACACACAATGTCCACACTATGGACAACACTGGAAACATAAAATTCACGCACGAAGAAGAACACAACCGGACCATGTCGTTCCTCGATCTGAACATCCACCACAAAGAAGACGGCATCAAAAAATCACTGTTTACAGAAAACCCACTCACACGGACCAGTACCTCCTCTGGACATCAGAACATCCCACAGCACACAATCACCCAGTCGCACGAACACTTTATCAACAGGCCAACATCATCACGGAAGATAAAGACAGATAGGAAGAGGAAAGACACATAGAACACGCCACTCACACTTTGTCAATATAATACAATACAATAAACAAAAAGAGAGAACGAAGAAACACACTCAGAAAACAGAGGACCAATACAAAGACACCATATGCATACCATACATCCGGGGATAACGGAAGCAATACAACACATCATGAAAAAACATCACATCAACGCAGCAATAAAACCACACAAAAAACTCATAGTACACCCAAAAGACAAAATAGAACTGGACAAAAAATGCAACATCATCTATGAAATATCGTGCAAAACATAAACATGCCCAAAAACATACATTGGAGAAACTGGAAGATCATTCTACACATGGAGAAATTAACACAAAAAAGAATGCGAAACAGGAGACAGCGGGGAAATCAGGAGCAATCACAGATCACTGCAGGAGAAATTGGAGGCCATAGAAATCAGGAAGCGGGCACACAAAACTATCAACCGGGACGAGGGGGCGTACACCCTGGACCCTGGAGTGAGTGTGCACAGGCACACTCACTCTCCGCCTTAATACTCTTAGGCTCATGAACACACTAAAATGAAGCATTTAAATTTGTGTGTGTGTGTGTGTGTGTATGTCTTATGTGAGTTGATTTTCTATCCCAACCCTAATACACTATACACTTAAGCTGATCAGGTCGGACACGCTCTCTGGAGACACGCCCATTGGAACAATTTCCAATTATTTCAATAAAGTATGAAGTAAACTTTAAACTTGTTTTGTATTCTGTGAAATGCAATTTTAAATGTTATTAACCTTAACTTGAAATGTTAACTTAACAACCCTAACTTACTTTTTTGAGTGAGTAAAATTCTTAGTTGGTATAACGCTAACCTTTAAGTTTTACTAATGGAGAAAACTACTTTATCTGAACAAAAGATTATTAGTTGGCCAAACTGTTTGAAAACATAGACTTGGCACAAGTCTAACTTTCAAGTTTGTCTCAAAAGGAAAATGTAAAAACAAAACAATCTTTTTGGTTGGGCTCAAAACTCAAACATTGATTGCAATAAGTTGCCTTGAAATTTTGAGTTTTCTCAACTTTTTCATTTTTACAGTGTCTGTATCTTGACGACTAAAATGCAACACAAACCAAACCCAGGAGACATGGACTCAAACACCCACAGCCATGGCACAAAACTTTCGGAAAGCTCTCTCCCTGCTCTATCACATAGGTCAGAGTCAAAACTCAGTTAGTGATGTATTTCTTTTTTCATTGAAATTGTAGATTAATGACAATCATGTGCCACAAAACTTAAAATAACGGATTGCTTCAACTGGCAAATGTGAGCAGGTTCCTGCTTGGCCCAGCAAGCCTCAGCAACACTCTGCAAAAAAGGTCTGTTTAGTGACCTTTCCGACCTTACAACACCACACGCTGGTGGGACAAAAACTTTCTGAATTCTCCGGAGCATCTCTCTGACATATAACAAATTCACACTGTTGGCACGTTGCTTTATATTGCACCTCCAACAAAAGATCACCAAACTCTTATATACCCACATACAATGTGTCTTTAATGAGGCCCACGTACACAACTTCCTCATCTCATCTTTAGTACAACATTTAGATCCAACATATTCCTGGAAAGGTCTCAGTGTTGAATCAAGCTACCTCAGACCCAGCGCTATGTGCATACCTGAACAGAACTAGATGGTGCCTATTTTTTTTACCAAAACCCACAAAACATACACTGAAACACTCACACACACGGCACAAAATGATTCAGAAACTTCTCAATCACATATGTCCAAAACAAAGTATCAGTAACTGATAGGTTCACATTTCTTTTGTCACTGAAATTGCGGATTAATGACAATCACGAAAAATTTAGTTGGTGAATAATTTAATAACAGAAAAGGTGAAGACAGAGGTCCAACATTCATTCAACTTTGAGCAAGACATGTGAGTCGAATGTACAGATTTTTGAGAACATCGATCACAGACATTTTTGGCAGTCTTTGTTTAAACTGTGTTTTATTTTAACTACTTTCAGTCTCATTATTAATTCCACATTAAAGTGTCATTTCTTAAAGTTCAGTTAAAACTTAAATTTGAATTTTAAGTAACTGAATCTTAAATTAGTGCTTTTACCGCAGAACTTGTATTAATTTAAGATTTTCTGTCTAGTTTTGAGTCTAATTTTAGTCTTTCAGAGCCAAGAACTTTGTGCTCATTTTAAGAATTCTAGTCAAGCAAACAAACCTCATTGCCAGATTTCTTTGCTTTCTATTTTAATCTATTTTTAGCTTTCTATTAGACTATTAGTCTCAGACCCAGCGCTATGTGCTATGTCTGAGCAGAAGTAGGTGGTGCCTAGTTTTGGAAAATATTACCTAGTCAGCCCTTGTATCTTGAGAACTAAAACACAACACAAACTAAATCAATAAAACATACACTGAAACAGCTACAGATATGGCACAAAATGTTTCAGAAACCACTCTCCCTGCGTTATCACAGGGATGTAATATATTTCCCTACACAATATTATCTGGGAGATGTGCTTGGGCTACACAGTCTCTTCTAATAGACTGTAAATGGCACCCTGTTTAATGTATTCGCCTCCGCCAACTGACGTGACCGTAGTTTTTGTTGTTCTTGCTGCCTTTGCTACATTGTGATTCAGGATGCAGTTGAGTCAAGGGCCATTTCATTTTGGCTGTGTTTGTTTTTGTTTTGTTTTTTATTTGTGGGCCATGCAGTTGTCATCCAGCATGCTTATTTGTATTAAGTTGTATGTTGTTTGTGGTATAGACTGGCATCTTAACATGATATGAAGCAGCAGGTTCTCTCAGGTTCAGTTGGCCTGCAATGAAATAATAATTTCATTGTTGCACAAATGGTCTTACTCTTAAAATAAGGCAAACACTCTTGTTATTCCACTGAATTTCATCATTTATTTATTGTAAAACATTTTGATACTCTGGTTTCTGGTTCATTCTAAAAAACGAGTGTTTTGCTTAGAAATGATGACATAAACAATGCAGTGTGTCTATGTAATTATGTATTGTTTTGAGCTGCAGCAGCATAATACTGTTTAGTATGAGAGAAAGTAATTATTTTGGGAATTTTTATATGACAGCATTCATGTTACTAAACAAAGACTATCAAAAAAGCATCCAAGCCTTTTAGATTCATGTGATCGATGTTCTCAAAAATTCATAAATTCGACTCACATGTTTTGCTCAAAGTTGAATGACTATTGGACCTCTGTCTTCACCTTTTCTATTGTTCTATTATTATATTGTTCACTTTTGAATTGAATTGAACTGTCCCCTCATGGGATGTTGTGTCAAGGTGTTGTGGAAAATTTCAACAACTGAGGGTTGTTGAGAAGTTAGTAATGATTCAGTCTCAGTGATCACTTTTTTTGGTTTGTTTGCAAATATTCTGCATGGACGGAGACACACACATACAGTAAAACTCATATATCAATAACTAAGGAAGTTAGAGTTTTGACTCTGACCTATGTGATAACGCAGGGAGAGTGGTTTCTGAAACATTTTGTGCCATATCTGTAGCTGTTTCAGTGTATGTTTTATTGGTTTAGTTTGTGTTGTGTTTTAGTTCTCAAGATACAAGGGCTGACAAGGTAATATTTTCCAAAACTAGGCACCACCTACTTCTGCTCAGACGTAGCACATAGCGCTGGGTCTGAGACTAATAGTCTAATAGAAAGCTGAAATAGATTAAAATAGAAAGCAAAGAAATCTGGCAATGAGGTTTGTTTGCTTGACAAGAATTCTCAAAATGAGCACAAAGTTCTTGGCTCTGAAAGACTAAAATTAGACTCAAAACTAGACAGAAAATCTTAAATTAACACAAGTTCTGCAGTAAAAGCACTAATTTAAGATTCAGTTACTTAAAATTCAAATTTAAGTTTTAACTTAACTTTAAGAAATGACACCTTAATGTGGAATTAATAATGAGACTGAAAGTAGTTAAAATAAGACACAGTTTAAACAAAGACTATCAAAAAAGTCTGTGATCGATGTTCTCAAAAATATGTACATTCAACTCACATGTCTTGCTCAAAGTTGAATGAATGTTGGACCTCTGTCTTCACCTTTTCCGTTATTAAATTATTCACCTTATTGAACTGCCCCTCACGGTACGTTGTGGCAAGGTGTTGTGGAAAAATTCCACAAGTGAGGGTTGTTGAGAAGCTAGTAATGATTCAGACTCAGTGATCACTTTTGATGGTTTATTTGAAAATATTCTGCGCGGAAGGAGACACACACACAAAGTAAAACTCAGAGAGCATGACACCACATATAGAAAATATAATGTAATGTCGCACTTATTATGAACTTTCGGTGAACTTCTGCTGAACATATTTCCACTTGTTTTGAACTCGTGTGTGCTAAAAGGTCACATTAGTAAATATAGACAGCTTATATGAGAGATGTAAAAATAAAAATGTAATTTCCCATCACATTTCCCCCCGTTGATCATTTAAAGATCACAAAATATGCCAAGTATTAGAAAATTACATCTTTCATGTTACCCTGAGACACAGTTTAATACATATCTTCATACTTCTGACACATGAAAAAAATGCTGCCCGGACTCGGTTGTGTGTCCGATCCAGTGTGTGCTGGTGATTCTCTGTTGGGGATACAGGCATTGTCGTCTGCTTCTTTTCATGGTTCTGGCTCAACAGGAGTCTGGACCCATGTGCAGTGGCTGGCATGGATCCACATTGCTCGTTCTGCCACTCTGCCACTCTGCCACATGTGGGAACTTCAAATAGACTCAAATTATTTCTGGCTCTTTTCCTCATCCTCATATACATAAGCACAGGTGGTAGTGCTGTGGTCCATTGAAGACCACTTTCTTCACAGCATTTGACCAATTTTTGTTTCAGTGTTCCATTTTCACACTCCACTGCACCCCCACTGGCTGGGTGGTAAGCACAGTGTTCCTTGAGATCAATTTTCAGGAAATCACTGACCTGTTGCACTGCTTCATTTATGGTCTCGGGGTGACAGAGCCCTCGTAGCGGCCGCCCCAAGGCTCTGGATTAGCCTTCCCCTCCACATTCTGTCCTCCCACTCCCTGGAGACTTTTAAATCTTCCTTACAAAACCCATCTCTTCCACCTAGCGTATAATTCAGCCTGATTTTATCCTGACCCTGTCTCTCACTCTGACTTTTAACTTTTTATCTTTTTCATGACTACCTGCACTGTTTGCCCTGTGTTTGTTTTTATATTTATTTTGTTAGGCTGTTTGTTATTGATGTTTTATAAAACTATTATTGCTGCTGCTGCATTAACTGTTTTTTATTGATTCATTAAACTTTCTATCCTTCCCATATGCAGCACTGTGGTCGACTGCTGTCATTTTAAATGTGCTATATAAATACATGTTGACTTGACTTGACCTGTCCATACATTATTAGAATAAGTGCAGCCAGACAGAGGCCAGAGTGTTTTTGCAGCACTAGATAATGGGAATTTCAGAAAAAGAAGGAGGCGATTGACGGATTGCAGCCTGCTTAGTGGCTCCATCTGCTCTTGCATTTCCCTTAGATACGGGGTCAGCGTTATTGGTATGAGCAGCACATTTGCATATGGCAACCGCAGAGGGAACAGGATAGCGTTTAAAAGGTCCAAAACAAGTTTGTGGTTCTGAATAGGTGAACCATCTGATTTTAGAAAGTTCTGTGTTTCCAGAGGCAACCAAAATCCTGCGCTACACCAAATGCGTAATGTGAGTCCGTATAGGTTGTGCAGGTGAGATTTTCTGAGAGTTTACACACTGTTGTGAGTGCTACCAGTTCTGCAGATTGTGCTGAGTAGTGGAAGGGGAGCAGTCCAGAGTCCAGGACAACAGTGTTGGTCACAACGTCATAACCAACACAGTTGGTTCCCAGCTGGTTGCTGGAAGGAGAACCATCTACGAAGAGAATACGGTCAGAATTGGGGATTGGTTCATCCTTCAGGTCATGCCTGGGGGTGCAAACAAGGTTAACATAATCAAGACAGCTATGTGGTTCTCCATCCTCTGGGAGGGGGAGGAGAGAGGCTGAGTTCAGTGTGTTGCATCTTTTAATGGTGACATTTGGATGATTCAACATTTGGATGATTTGGATGGTACCAGACAAGTCGAGCAGCAGAGAAATGAGAAGATGTTTGATCATTAAGTAGAAGAGTTATTGCATGAGGGAAAATAGGAGTGACATCGGAGTAGGCCACAATGTCTCTGGTGGCCAGCAGAGCTCTTTCAGCTGACATGCTATCTCTCAGGGCCGTGGGGCTGTGAGAGATTACAGGTGCCACAGGGTCCAGTTTACAGTAATAATAGCCCACAGGTCTGAGTTTGTCACTATGTTTTTGCAGCATCACAGAGGTCATGTGGCCTCCTTTCTCATCAACAGTTTGAACAAATTGTTTGTCTTCAGCATTGAGAACACGGCCCAGAAAAATAACCTTTTCCTGTACCCACTGAGGTTCTAAAAGACTTACCTTGTGTCCTTGTGCCGTAGCAATGAGAGTGAGTCAGAGCGACACTGTTCCTCTGTGGGTGCACAAACGAGGAGGTTGTCCACGTACTGAATGAGAGCAGAGCCCTTCGTTTGACAGAACACATGACTTGAAAGGTAAGACTTTGTTTTAGAACCCCCTTTTTATACAGCTTGGTTGTAAAATATTCTACCTGCACTCTCTGCACTCTACTCTCTGCTCATACAGTCACCTCAGAGATCCACTGTGTTGTCATTTCATCTGGGCAATGTAGCTCATTTTTTAGCTCAGCTAACCTTGCAGTCTCGTCCAGGAGTCTTAAGACTTAAACAGTGTTGTACAATAATAAGATTTAAGCCCTCGAGAATTAACAAGGCAAGAGAACATCAAATGTCACCAAATGGGCACAACAAAACCATCAATACAGATGTATGTAGTGGAAAGTGCTTTTATTATGGTTCCACCCCAGTGCATGCAAGCATGTCCACACGTGCCGTTGAAAACAAATGATGAGTATATCAAATGTAGTCTAATCAAAGGGAGCAAAATAATGGCAAATGGATTTACAGCTGCTTTTAAAATATTTTGTCATCAGGGCACAACAAGATAGGTAGCTAATAACTTGCTACGCCTCCTCACCAACCTTTGTCCAGGCTCCTTACTGGTTCCTACCACTTCATTTGATCTATGAGTGTTGATATCACAAAAGGCTACATACCATTGTTATGCATCAACTTTAAATTGTATGTTAATATTGCTCTTGTAAACATTGACAATGCACATGTGAAACAAAAATGTTACACTTAGTTGCATGAGCTCTTGCATACATCACACTGAGGAACGGTTTAATTTTTGACAGCCCCTAGAGGGCCGGAAGGACACGGGCAGCTTTGCTGAGGTAGGGCCAAAATTTGCAAGGTACATTGATGGCAGATGACTGAGGTTTGCATGCAGTGACTTCCATCACCTCTTCATCCAATTGCAAAGCCTTCTTGGATCTCTCCCTTGCTGCTGTCCACTCAGAGTTCCTACACTTCCCTTTCCCTGTGCCTGTGACATAGACCACAAATGTAAATTCACTGTCTTTTGCTACAAAGACAAAAAACAGGCAACATTTCAGACTAGCAGGTTGGACAGGGGAATTCAAGACAGCAGAGTTGGGTTGATATGTCCACACTACCAGGTAAAGAGAACTGTACATTTTTGGATGTTGTCTGCTGAAATACAGCTTTTTAATATGATGAAGAACAAATATACTTACTCTTCCTCCACGCTTGTGAAGTGCTCCATTAACCTTACAAAGACCTTTCTGGAAGACGGTAGAAATTATATTCAGTTACTGAAAGGAGCTGAATATAAGGTCCAATTTGAAGATCCAATTTGTACAAAGCAGACACATTAAGTGTCCACTACCTCTGGCATGTTCCACACAAATATGGTGGATAATGCAAGTCATAACACCCTTGGAACATAATCCAAATAAACAACATCATGAATACTTAACAATTCAATTCAGTTTAATTCAATTTTATTTATATAATGCCTATAACAATACAAATTGTCTCAAGAAAAAAAAAAACTCCATAGCAAGCCTGAGGGCAATGGTGGCAAGGAAAAACTGTTGCAGTTTGAGAGTATAAGAGGATTCATGGGCAGATTGGTGAATTGTAATCTGGGGTTGTGCTTGTTTTCTTCTATTAGTGAAGAATAATATGCTGCTCTAATCTTACAGAGATTTTTTTTTTCATAAGTTATTAAACTATCTTTCCAGGCTATGTGAGAACTAGTGGAATGCCAAATTCTTCCCATCTTTCAAATTCCCTGCTTTGAACTACATGACTGTGAATTATACCATGGAGCTACCCTCCTCCGATTCATCACCTTTTTCAGAGGAGCAATTTGATTTAAAGTTGTACTGAGTGATGCTGTCGTACTATCAACAAAATAATCTTTTTGTGTTGGAGTTAGATTGTGGTTGCTGGCATCCACATCTCTGACATAAGGCACTGAGGTAAATACTGAAGGAATTAATTCCTTATATCTAGTTACAAAATGTCTTTCTAATTTCAGTGTAGTCCCATATTGTGAATTCAAATGTAACAAGGAAATTATCAGACAAAGGAGAGTTATGAGAATATATTGTCAGACCTTCAGTTTCTATGCCGTAAGTTAGAACAAGATCTGAGGTGTGGTTGAAACAGTGACTTGATCCATTTACATTCTGAGAAAAGCCAATTGAATCTAATAATGACATATATGAAGAGCTAAGACTGTCACTGCTAACATCAGTATGGATGTTAAAGTCATCTACTATGATGACTTTATCTTTTCTAAGCACTAAATCATGTAGAAACTCATAGTTGCTATGACTGGGTGGCGTGGACTCATTTAAACTGACATATTCATCATCCTGCAGCCACGTTTCAGTCAAACTAAATAGATCAATCTGATGAGTAGTTCAAAGCAGGCAGTTCGAAATATGGTAGGAATTTGGCATTCCACTAAATCTGAAGAAGCTCACATAGCCTGGGAAGATAGTTTATTAACTTATATATATATATATAAAAGAAAAAAAAACTCTCTGTAAGAGTAGAACAGCATTGTAAGGGTCTCTTGTCTGGAGTGCTGAATATCTGAGCTAAGCTACACCTGCTGTCGTGGTTTCATTAACCAGCCCAGTCTTCATGGCCTGGAGTGCTGTGTGTCAGACATGTGGAGCTCCATAAACTACATGTGCCTCAGTCTTCATGGCCTCCTCTGCTTCTGAATATCAATATTTTCTACCAGCTCAAAAGAAATGAGCCCCCCATGGAATCATTTTTTCATGGTTTTTATGAATACCAACTGAATGACAGCAGGCTTGTTGCCAGGCCAACACAAAAACACACAAAAAAAGAAGAAGAAAAAACTGGGTGTTTCAGTCCATAGTTTTGGTTTGTGTTGTGTTTTAGTCCTCAAGATACAAGTGTATTAAGGTAGCATTTTACCAAATTGGACACCACCTACTTCTGCTTGTGTATGACAAATAGTGCTGCATTGGAGGCATCTTGAATCAATATTTCCAGGAATATCATGGGCGTGAATGTAGTGCTAAATACAAGGAGTTTGTGTAACTCGGCCTGAACCAAAATAAACGGTCTGTGGGCATATTAAAATTGTACCGAGTAATGCTTTCGTACTGTCATTTTTCTTTTACTGAAAGTGTAATATAAAGCAAAATGCCATGTGTTCATTTGATAGATTTCAGAGAGATGCTCCAGCGAATTCAGAATGTTTTTGTCCCACCAATGTGTGGTATTGTGTTTTAGATAAGTTGCAAGGTCAAAGGTCCTCTAAAGGGGCCTTTTCACAGAGTGTTGCTGAGGCCTGTTGAGCCAAAGAGATTGAGAAAATCTTGTCCAAAGTCAAAGAGGTTTGACTTCACGGGACAACTTATTGTGAGTAAGTGTCACTTCAGGAAATGATGTTTAATTGCCTTCAATATTCTTATATTCACAAGGCAGAAGATATTTTTTTTATTTTGTGCCATGTTTGTGAGTGTTTCAGTGTATGTTATATGGGTTCGCTTTGTGTTGTGTTGTAGTTCTCAAGATACAAGGGTTAAAAAGATCAAACTTTGCAAAAATAGGCACCATCTAGTTCTGTTGTACATGGCGCTGGGTCTAAGACAGCTTAACTCAACACTGAGACCTTTCTAGGTCACCTCCCACCTAGGTCAGAACAGTCACCTCCCACCATGAATAAGCCTGAATGATAGCAGGGAGGCCTTTATTGCAGGAGAAACAACATTTTCATGTCTGTGCAGAAAACGACTTCTCTCAGCGAGAGAAAGCGTTTCTGGCACAGATGGTTAAAATAATAACGGGCATCCAGCCCACACTCAATATTCAGCTGTACTGCATGAGAACAGTCACCTCCCACCACGAATAAGCCTGAATGATAGCAGGGAGGCCTTTATTGCAGGAGAAACAACATTTTCATGCTCCAGCAGAGGGGCGGCAGATGGCGAGAAATTGATCCGGAAAAGGTGCGCCTTTCTCGGCCTAACAGGCGCACGGTGGGGCCCCTGTGTTCTGGAGCAACCGCGTGCCTGAAACAGTCATTCTGAGCATAACAAGTCACTAGGAGGTGCTTTTCGTCACATTCAGCACAATAAGTCACAAAATGAGCTCAGTTCCACTAGTCTGACACTTTGTGACACTCTGTGCAGAAAACGACTTGTCTCAGCAAGAGAAAGCGTTTCTTGCACAGATGGTAAAAAAACTAACGGGCATCCAGCCCACACTCAATATTCAGCTGTACTGCATGAGAACAGTCACCTCCCACCACGATTAAGCTTGAATGATAGCAGTGAGGCCTTCATTGCAGGAGAAACAACATTTTCATGCTCCAGCAGAGGGGCGGCAGATGGCGAGAAATTGATACGGAAAAGGTGCGCCTTTCTCGGCCTAACAGGCGCACGGTGGGGCCCCTGTGTTCTGGAGCAACCGCGTGCCTGAAACAGTCATTCTGAGCATAACAAGTCACTAGGAGGTGCTTTTCATCACATTCAGCACAATAAGTCACAAAATGAGCTCAGTTCCACTAGTCTGACACTTTGTGACACTCTGTGCAGAAAACGACTTATCTCAGCGAGAGAAAGCGTTTCTTGCACAGATGGTAAAAATACTAACGGGCATCCAGCCCACACTCAATATTCAGCTGTACTGCATGAGAACAGTCACCTCCCACCATGAATAAGCCTGAATGATAGCAGGGAGACCTTTATTGCAGGAGAAACAACATTTTCATGTCTGTGCAGAAAACGACTTCTCTCAGCGAGAGAAAGCGTTTCGTGCACATATGGTAAAAATACTAACAGGCATCCACCTCAAAAACATAAAACAACACCATCTGTCACTTTTTAATCGATTGACTTTGATGGATCAAAGTGGGCGTTACTGAGGAAGTGGGCGTGACTGAGGAAGTAGGGTTGACCGATCAAGTGTGTGTCAGCAACTTTCAAGGTGGGCATAACCAACGCTGATTGGATGTTGTGGTATTTCACTTTCCTTGGGGGTTGGAAGTCGGGGTCTGTGTGAGAATCTTTTTAAGATGAATCAGCGGGGTCACGACCCCCCAGTCACACACAGGCAGATACACACGTGCGCAGACCCCCAGTCACACACACACACACACAGACACACAGACATGTTCCTATGAAAGTCACGTGATGCCACCCGACCCCGCCCATGCTTCCGGCCAAGTGAAAAGCTAATGATAACCGAAGATCGTTGCAGTCCATTCTCCAGTCCGCGCCTGACTTGAAAAATAAAAATGAGCAAGAGAACTTACACATCCGGTATCATTAGTGAGACGCCCGGTGAGCGCCATTCAGGAAGCCTTGCCAGGGATGGTGTTTAAGTGCAGATTCCAGCAGCCGCCAACGGGCCCTCTCCAGGAAGAGTGGCGTTTGGAGACGGGTGAGAAATTTGGCTATTCTTTCACACATGCTATCACACCGCTGAAGTGTGTATGTATCATCTCTATCCGGGGCAAATCTTCAGTCCTGACACACTGAATGCCATAATCACTTCCAATGACTGGGGAGTACTGAACGGCTTGGTGGCCAGATGCATGAGAGGCAAGAGCATTCCATCTTGTGTCATGCTAAACGAAGAGGGAGAAGCCCATTTGAAGGAGGAGGGGGATCCCTTCGAGTTCCATGAGGGAGAAGAAGAAGAAGAAATCAAAAAATTCATCAAGATAATATGGGAGACCGAATCTGACAGCTCCAGTAAATGGTTTTACCGAGTAAAATTGGAGATGCACGGGAAGAAAAGTCCAGGCGGCCACCTGGTGCTGGACCATTTCAGCTCTGAAAATGGGATATTTCTCAGGTGCCTGAGTGTGCCGGTTGTTGAGTGGATGAAGATGCTGGATGAATCGGCCGATCGCATCACCGCTCTATTCCAAAACAGTCGCCTCTGGAAAGATGTGACGCTGGTGAGAAAAGACATTTCTCATCTGTTTTAGGACTACAAGGCCACTCTCCCCAACCCGCCCACTTCCCTGACCACAGCATAAATTTGAACACCCGAGCCCCAGGTTCGAAGAAGACACCAACTTCAACTTTGAGCATCATGTCTCTCGCCTTTGACTCAACTCCACCTCCGTCTCCTCTCGTAGAGGAAGAGGTGACTCTACCACCCACTCCTCCTTCATCTCCTTTCGTAGAGGAAGAAGAGAGCTCTGCGGCGTGCCTCCCCAAGCCTACTACTGAAGACCAGCTGGATGCTGGGTTGCTGTCTTCCACCCTCCAAGAAAATATTAAAGCCAGGATCATCCTTCTTCTGCTGAACATTGTCCTGCAGGAGTTTCGTCGTGAGATCTGCTTCGGTTGTCAGGTAGACCACCCTAGCCAGACGAACCATGACTGCCTCTTTGAGGTCCCCAGCTTTTTCTACAGGAGTCACTTTCACCGGCTGATGAGGAGACTCTGGACACCGAAGTTTATACCGGCCCTGCAGCAGCTGCTGACTACCCTTCTTATCTCCGTCGATAAATCCAGAATTCAAGGTGCGGCTGAAGCCATGCTACAGGACCTGAGGTCCTGTGAGAATATCTTTGAGACAATCGGTGAGCTGTACTATTCGCTGGTTGGAGAGGACATCATGAAAATAGCTCTACTTCGTATGGTCGCCGATACCTGGAGAGGAGCCTGAAAACCGCCAGAATAAATTTCTTATTTAGAACACATTTATCTTTAGATTACTTTTTTGAGTTTGTATGTGCATTTATCTACATCTTTGTCGTTGTTGTTTTTTTTCTTTACCATGGGGAATTGTTTGAGAATAGTGTTCAGGGCTGTGAGGCTGAGGTACTTGTGTGGGAGCTATCTGCTATACTAGAGCAAGCTGTTGCCAACAAAGTGAACGATGATAAAAAATTTTAAATCAGCGGTAGCCCGAAACCTGACGAAGTTAAAAAATTAGAAATGTTTTTGGATTTAGTACGTGCTCGGGCTACAAATGTTCAATGGGAAGTGTTTGTGCAAAAGGCTGTAACATCATTCTTTGAAAGCTCTGTGATGGATACATTCTGTGGTATAATCAATGATGATGAAACTGTTGAAATGAATATGTTTCACCTGTTGGCACTTTACACTCTGATCGTTGATGCATTGTGCCATTACGTTCAAGATCGGCCGAGCGATGATATCTTACAAATGCTGCAAACATTGCATGTTATTATACATCGGAAATTCACAGCCGCTGTTCTCATCCAATCCTGGAAAATGTTGAAATAATAATAATGATTTCTTTTCTGCCTTTTTTTAATAAACTATAAAGTCGAAAACAGTAAAGAGGTCTTGTCATTCTTTAACGTACGAGGGTGAAAGATGGAGAAAAAGGAAGAACGCCTGATGAAAAAGCTATATTATACACCTTCACATCCGGGAAGTTTTGGAGGGGTAGAACGGCTTCAGAGAGCTGTACAGGACGAAGGCGGGGCTAAAGTAAAAATTGATCGAGTAAAAGATTTTTTATCGAAGCAGGATGCCTACACTTTACACAAACCGTCCAGGATACATTTTGCTAGAAACAGAGTATTTGTATCACGACCCCTGAACCAGTTTCAAGCGGATCTATGTGATATGCAAGCTTTAGCAGAGTCCAATGATGGGTATAAGTATTTATTAACGGTCATCGATATTTTTTCAAAGAAGGCATACGCTAGAGCACTGAAGACAAAAACGGGAAGTGAAGTGAGCAGGGCTTTTGCCTCGGTGTTAAAGGAGAGCAAAGTGCCTGAAAAGTTCCAGACGGACGCGGGTAAAGAATTCTATAACAAGACTTTTAATGCTCTGATGAAGAAGCACGGTATTACTCACTTCTCCACCGCTAGCGACCTCAAAGCTTGCGTCGTCGAGCGGTTCAACCGTACGCTAAAGACTAGAATGTGGCGATACTTTACGGCCAGAAACACGCGTCGATATGTGGATGTTTTGCAGGATCTGCTTAAAAGTTATAATGAGAGCTATCATACGAGTATAAAAATGAAACCGAACGACGTCCCAGCTGAGAACTCTCCTGCGGTATTTCAAAACTTGTACGGTAAATTTCCTCTTCGTCACAAAAACACGTTGAAAATTAATTTAAAAGAGGGTGATGTAGTGAGGATTTCCAAGCTGAGGGGTGTGTTTGACAAAAAGTATGAGCAGAGTTACACGGACGAGCTTTTCACCGTATCAGAATGTATTCCCCGCCTTCCACCGGTGTACAAAATAAAAGATTATGATGGGGAACCTATCGACGGAACCTTTTATGAGGCCGAACTACAAAAAGTAACCGTCACCGAGGATAAACCGTACCAAGTGGAAGCCGTTCTGGATGAGCGCACTAGTCGTGGTAGAAAACAGGTTCTGGTGCGTTGGAAAAACTGGCCTGAGAAATTTAATAGCTGGGTAGCCGCAGGTCAGCTGATTGATGTATAAAGTCATTGCTCGCGACAGTCTCCGTATCACAAACAGTCATGGACGCGAGAACAGAAGAGGGTTTTTACGTGACTTTACCCTCTAACGCCAGTCTCAATGTGTTTACTGAAAACACATTGCCAGCTACCGAGTGGATTTAGCACAACATCTCCACCTGGAGGGCCCATGGCAGGTGGTACTGACAGAGATTTCCTATCCACACGTGGTATAATACTCCTAAAGACAACTCTTTTTTTCATTGGATTGACGTGTGGGAACATGGCGCCCCGGAGGCGATTGACCCCGTTATCGAATTGGACGAGAAAAGATTTACCCTGCATGTCAAACGTTTTGAAAGCGGATATTATGACGACAAAGAGCAGATCATGAAACAGATAAACGCCTGTATGAGGGAAATTAGCACCGACGTTACACTACGATATCACGAATGTAAACATAAGTTTCAATGGCTAGGTAGCGGCCGTTATAGACTATGTTTTTTCCCTCCCATGGCCTATATGTTAGGATTAAAACCCGGTGAGTGGTTTACGAGTGGGTTACTGAGACAGTCTCCTCGAACCGCTGATATAAAAGCGGGGTTTTATCATATGTTCTGTTATAGCGACGTGGTTCAGCATCAGGCGGTGGGCGATGCTTATGCCCCGCTCTTAAGAACGGTTCAAATTGAAGGTAAATTTGGAGATGTTATTTCACACACCTTCAGCCCCGCCTACTACTTACCGGTAGCAAAAAGACATATTGAAAACATCAGTGTTGAGCTCAAGACCGATCAGAACCGGCCGGTAGATTTAAAGTTCGGGATCTTTATCGATTTGTAAGTTATTATGAAGATCAAGTGGGAAGTGGCCTGCCAGGTTTTCATGGAGCCCCCATGATGTACGGTAGGGGGCTGGGATCCATATTTTCAAAACTATTTAGGTTTGTGACGCCGATGGTTAAAAAAGGTTCTACCATTGCAAAACCTGATCTTCAAAACGGCGCTAAGAACATAGCATCTGACGTGGTCAGCAGGGTTGTTCGGCGCGTGAGAGGTTCAGAGGAAGAGAACCAAGAAGGATCAGGACTTATGCTTCTCGCTCGACGAGCCGGAAAGAGACCCCCCGGGCGTTGCGTAGCAGCTCATAAAAAGCGCAAGTCAACCGCTAATAGTAATTCAGTGCAGAGAAGAAGGTCCAGAGGAAGGAAGGCCAAAGATATTTTCTCCTGAAAATGGCTCTATTACATCACAAATCGCCAGAATGCAGCATGACGGAACTGGACTTATTTGCTGCTCCGGTGACGCAGATGTCTATCGAGCAGAGTCAGTATACAGAGATTCCCCCTTTATCGGCTCTCACGGACACCGGTCCCATAGAATTTTTAATCCCGGGCGATGGAGAGAAATATCTGGATCTAGCCAACACTCTGCTATTCCTGCGTCTACAAATTACTAACGAGGATGGGACAAACTTGGCACAGGACGCTCGTGTGGGCCTGATCAACTATCCCCTCAACACCATTTTCTCACAGGTCGACGTGACCCTGGGAGATAGATTAATCTCTCAGTCCAGCGCTACACACCCCTACAGAGCTTTGATAGAGCTTTTATTGAACCACAGTCATGAAACACTTGCTAGTCAGTGTTCAGCCGGTCTGTTTTATAAAGACACAGCCGGATTTATGGATTCAACCGTGGTGGCGACTGACGGTCCGAATCGGGGTCTGGTTAAAAGAGCTGAGTTTAGTGCCGCCTCGAGCGAGTTTCACGTGATGGGCCCCCTGCACGGGGACATCTTCTTTAGCGAGAGACTTCTTTTGAACAGCGTCGACTTGCGGATTAAACTAACTCGGGCGAGTGACGCTTTCTGTCTGATGAGTCAGGCCAACGCCAACTTCCGCCTCAAAATACTGGGAGCTTCTCTGTTTATGAAAAAAGTAACCGTGTCCCCCGCAGTGCAATTAGGTCATTCAGCGGCTCTGATGAAAGGCAACGCCCTCTACCTCATGTCGAGAATTAATGTGAAAACCTATTCCATTCCTCAAAACTCCAGACTATGCAATCAGGAGAACCTGTGTCTGGGTGTCATGCCTAAATACGTTGTTCTGGGGATGGTGAACCATCATGCTTTCACAGGAAGAAGAGATCTCTCGCCTTTCAACTTACTTACTCACAATGACGTGGAGTACCTGGCTCTGTGTCGTAACGGTCGACAAGTACCGGCCAAAGCTTTCCAGCCCCAATTTAATAACGGCATTTCCGTGAGAGAATATTATAACATGTTTACCGCCACTGGGAGACATTTGAAAGATTTACCTCTGACCATCGACCGCGAAGATTTCGAAAGAGGATATACTTTATTTGTTTTCAACTTGAGCCCCGACAAAGATGTGGCGGCTCTTTCCCCAGTATCCAGCGGTAGTTTGAGGCTGGAAATGAGATTTCGAGTCCCCTTACCTCACACTCTGACCCTGGTTGTCTACGCCTGCTACGACTCCATTGTGGAGATCAATTCAAAACGACAGGTGCTGGTGGATTATTATTGAAACAATGAATTCTACTGAGCTGGAAACACTCCTGAGCGGACTACTGGGTAACATATTCCGTGGTGTCTGGGCTTCGGATGAATTACCCTCCCTACAACCCTCGCTGCCCGCATACTATATCGTGAACACCCACCCTCGTCATCTGCCAGGAGAGCACTGGCTAGCGCTCACTGTGGAAAAACATGGAAAGGCCACATTCTTTGACTCTTTCAGACTCAGCCCTGAATTTGAATATAATCCTACATGCATCCTGCGTTTCCTGGAACGTCAACGTGGAATAAAACAGATCCTGCAACACAATCGTCAGCTCCAGCATGAATTATCGGATGTCTGTGGTCAGCACTGTGCATATTATTTGTGTCTGAGAGGAAGCTATGAAGACGATCCTGTCTGCAACGATGCCATGGTATCTGAATTTGTTAAAAAATATCAAAAATGTCTAGCATACCCCTGCGGCGGGAATTCTAACCAGCTAGCCTGTTCTCTGCAAATGTTTAAAGATTGTTACCGTTTGTGAAAGGAACGGATTCAATAAAGCTTTATTATTCAATGACTGATTTACAGAGTCTTTATTGTCGTACAATTATCGCAATCATTTATTTATTTTTTTTGGTGATCTAAAGGAGAGAAATACGTACACTCCATAGTCGGACGTATTTTCTTTTTTCTCCCCCTCATTCGATGACGCGTGCGTCTGCAGGGGGCCAGAGTTTTTGAGTCTCCTTAACTGCTCACGGGCCTGGGGGTTAGTCACAGAGCTCCCGGGAATATTGAGCTCTGACAGAATACCTAGAAATTCTATCCATCCTTCCGGTGGCTGATCATTCACTTTCTTATAGGAAGAGGTCAGATGTTTTACCAGATCAAGCATATGAGAGCCTCTCACGGCTTTACCCCTGTAGATAAATTCACCTCTCGGCGTCCAGCTACTGGGGCTCTTGGATAGTTTTTTCATCACATACTCTGCGTTTTTTCGACTGCGTGTCGGAAGACTTTTTAAAACATCTTCCTCCTCCCCCACTTCCTGACCTTTCACCTCTGCATTCTCTGCCTGATGTACCTCTTCTTGCGGTAGACTCAGAGTTATGGGTTGAAGTTCATTCTCCCCTTGTCTGCTGAGGCTGAGATAGCGTTGGAGCAAAGCGTTGTACTTTTTAATTTTTTCATAAGGATTTAAACCTCTCTCCTCTAATATCTCACGCATCTTTACATCCAAATCTCGCTGGGCTGTTTGCCTGATGGTGCTACCTGTAGCAACCGTGGGTTGACTCAGGCGGTTTAACTGATGCGGGGACACCAAAAACATTTTCTGCGTCGTCTTCAGAGCCATGGGAGTAGGAGGGAGGATTATCGTCTAGCAAGTCCTCCTATTAATTCCCTGATAATAGGAATGGCCGCTGTAAGCAGAGGGAAAAGGAAGCCTCCTGTTTGTAACACCCTGCGTTTACTCTTTACGCTGGCTTTCTTATCGGCAATGAGTCTGATATTTTTCTTATATCTTTTTAACTTCTGATATTGTTGCGGTGAAAGTGGTATATTCCCCTTCAAAAGATTCAGCGCGATCTCACACAACGTCTGGAGAAGATCTGGGGAGCACCCCCTTAATATATCCTTCCGTCTCTTTGGTGTGGCCTTGGCCAGAACTTTAAGCCAGGGTGCGTTTCTTTTCAGACAAGCGCTGGTCATGATTCTTTCTGAATGTACACAACAGGCCACTCATAGGGTAGTAGCCCCGTTCTCAGTCTGAACCTGTCTGGACAACGGTGAGTTAAATCCAGTAATAAATAGGAGTGCGGTTGACTAGTGGCATCTTCAAGACTTTCAAAAAAATATTTTTTTCTGGAGGGAAACATCTGTTGAGCTAGTATATTCATCTGCAGTTTGTCTCTGGGATTTTTGAACAGCACCAGATAATTGGTGTTTAGACCGATGGTTCGACTGAATTTCCCTTGATGAAACACATTCTGAGTGAGCATTATGACGCTCATATTTCGGTGATGCCAGTATTGGGTAAAAATCCTTACCACCTCTGGGTGATCAGACGCTTGAAAGATGACATCATCCAAAATAACCAAGTGTGTTTGGTCGGCTGGAAAAAGAGACTCGTCTTCAAAAGAATCCGATAATCCTTTAATAAATCTTATCTTTTTATTTTTCCTTTGCAGTTCAATATACAAAGGTTGAAAAGAAGTACAAATCCATACAATATTATTAGGTACATCATTCATGACATGTTCACAGTTTCCAGAACATTTTTTACAAAAACAGTTTTTCCACATCCACTCGGACCCACCACCAGACACGAAAAAGGAAGCTGCAATCTGGGGTCCAACTCAATCTCTTCTCCTAGAGAGTGTGACATTTTCTGATTAATAACCAAAGGGTCCGGTTCGCCCGCCAGCTAAAAGACGCCTTTTGTCATACACCACCCTGAACCTCTTTTGGAATGAAGAATTTTTCAGGATGAAGCCTTTTTTATCTCACACGATGTTCTGCTGAGGCACTGTAATGAAGGCGTCGCTGACAGGATTCTCAATGTAACCCTCTACCAACTGTTTAATACTGTTGAAGTTAATTTCTTCACCACTCTGACGGTTCAGTGTGATACCCTTCACGCGCAGTGACACTTTACCCCCTCTGGTCTGATATGCATAACTTTTAGGACCTGCTGCTGCAAACTCTTGAATGTAGTCCCCGCCCACCTCGTCTGTCAGCTGCCCCAGGTAGTTACCTGTGGGAAGAGGCGTCTCCCCCTCTCTGACGACATAAATCAAGCTGTCAGTGTCATAGTACAGAATCCTTTCGGGATCATGTACCATCTCCATATATCTGTAAAGAGTCAGTCGAGCGTAGGATGTGGTAAACGCTGCGATAAAGATGTTATTGCTTTTCCCGGGAGGGAGGATGTACCCGTTACCGTACTGCCACTGCACCATAGCCACCTCATCATTCAGAAAGCCAAAATACTTTACATCGTACTGCTCTGAAAACAGAAACTTGAAAAACTCTTCAGGTTTTCTGACGAGGGTGGTCTGACCTAAGTTGGTTCTCTGGGCAAACTTTCCCCAAAAGCTGTTGAGACAAAGTTTGGCAATCTGTCTTTTTGCAGGATTAGGTGCGATTTTACTGCGGTCTAAGTCAATACCTTGGTTGGCTGCGCAGTCTCTGATGTAATTATCTCTGCTAGCCCATCCGATGCTTCAGGGGGGAAACCAGAAGCCTACTGTTTACCCTTCAGAAAGGTGTTGATGTAGCCCCTAAAAATGGAGTCGCTCTTTTGCTTGAAATGCCAGACTTCTGTTATCTGGGCTACACGGTATCCACTGTCTAGGGCTTTCGTGAATTCAGGCGTCGTCCAGGTACTGGATAGAGCTCTTTCTCCGTCACTATGCATGCACGAACCGGCTTGATGGTTGATCTCAGCACACACGCGGCAGAGAGTAAACACCAGTCTGCCTCGCTCAGTTTTATGCGGTAGAACAGGTAGAAATGGCTTCCGAGGGGGATACACGACAGCTTTAATCAGGCCGAAATACTCACGAGGATCTTTAAAACCCTGACGGATAATTTCGGGGTGGCCAAAGGGGTAGTGAAAGTGCGCGTTAACGTACGGATACAAGGATGTAACATCGACGTAACGAACCTGCTCGGTGTCACTTGTCGTGTACCTCAGACGGATGGGACAAGTTCTACCTCCAAACAGCGCATCACGAGGTTTTAAGGGCTGCGGTGCACTATACTGAAGGAGGAACTGTTTCACTCCGTCATGAGATTTTTTCATTCGGATCCAGTCATGCTCCCATATGAACTGTACCGAGACGTGTAGCTCCGATCGCAGGGTCAGCAGCTTGGCCTGCCAGGCTGAGTGGAGCTGCTCAAAGGGAGTCTGCAACAAACGATTCACTTCAGTAGGCGAGTAACACTTTGGACAGCCGTGAAAAAAACACCCGAGAAACTCCCATGCTTTTTTAACACCGTCAGTCTCTGCATAGCCGTCCACAAAGTTTTTTCTCTCCTCCGTTCAGAGCGTGTCGAATAGCGACGTTTTCGTTCTGCGAGACCCACTCTAACCACTGGATGCCAGAGTCGGAGTAGTTTTTGAATTGCCGGTTGTAGTTATCGGCGGGCGGTAGAGCCAGAGTGTTGAAATTTGTCTTAAAGACTTTCATGCAGGCGGAAGCGATTGTAATGCATGTAAAGGGGTCAACGCGTGTCTCTCGGATGAATTCTTCGCAAAACTTTAAGCATGATGCTGCCAGGATTTCAGTATCGAGATTGCAGTAAAGCACTGCCTCTTTTCTGAAATCAAATGTACAGCCAGCTTTGGTGGCGTACCAGGCATTGAACTTTTTCAGCGTGTCCGAAGGCATCCTGTCTACGCCGTAAGTGTCTGGGGGAGGGTAAGGGCCTACATAATTTAAGTGAACTGAACTGAAAAGGTGGGGGAAGAAACCTTTGCTTAGTTCCTGGTCGTGTGGAGCATTCACAGCATCGAGGCCCATGGCTGTGGGCATATCTGCTAGGCGCATGGTTAAGAAGGAAAGCGAGTCGATGTATGTTTGACGGAACGCCTCATCCACCATCTGCAACACCTTGCTGCCCTGCATGATTATACGGGGTGCCATACCTTGCTGAATTATATGATTGAGAAGCAGGTAACTGTCGAAACCCTTAGCGTTGTGAGCTATGAAGATGCAGCCTCTGTATTTCTGTTTTCTGAAGTGTTTAAAGAAGCTAGCTGCGCAACTAATGCCCCAGGAACCCCACTTCTTTCCAAGCATAGACTGTGTACTGATGTAAAATGGGATGTGTCTGCCTGTTTCATTTACAAATATTTCAAAATCATAAAACACTATGTGGTTCGAATAATCAGTCTCAACCTTCAAAGGAGTCATGTAACACAGATGATCCTCGCCCGGGTCCTTTACGGAACAGACCAGATATGTCTTAGCTCGACATTTGTGCTGGGTGCTGCCGCTGATGGCCGAGTAATACACCACTTTGCAGGTATTGCACTTTTTAATTGTACCGCAGTTGCTGGCGGCTGTACCGGAGGTGGGGCGATGACGAGGTATTTTATGTTTTAAATAACACGTGTCGGATCGACACGTCATATTACAATCGGGGCATTTAATCAGTTTAGTCTCAGTTTTTGTGCAGTCTGATGACAAGCATACAGAACAACGGCCCGGGCACTGATGCTGCCATAAGTTAGTAAAACCTGTGTGGCAGTAACCGTAGACGTACCGTGCACCTAGAAATGTTTTCAGGTTGGTGATACCATGGTAATGGTTCTGATGGAGGAAGAGATAGAGGGTTTTAGGATGCATTCCTTCAGATGTTTGGAATTTAGACAGGGCCCGCTCACCGTCTGCTCTGAAGAAGACGACGATTTTGCAATCTAAAACCTGTTCAAAATTGATAATAGCATTAAAAGTCACAGGCGTGTTGTCCGCTAACCCCGCATGATTCTGTAGCACTTTAGCGTGCTCAGTGGCCTGCCGCGTGGTTAATTCACGGTTTAAAAGCTGAGCGAGGTTAATGGCAAAGCAGAGCTGGTTGCCAGGATTGATGACAATGTTCAGGCAATGGGCTTTTTTCCTGCAGATTTCATCGTCAAAAATGGTTTGCAGTTTTCTTTTAACACCCCCTCTAGGACTACGTACCACCTGCACAAGTTAACTCCATCTCATCTTCCGGCATAATGGCCATGTTTGATTGCACAAGGCGGTCAAGAGCCTCTTGAACATGGTTTAGAGATAGACTGCCATTGTGTCTGACTATGACAGAGGTGCTGTTTGATCTTTCCCCCCTTAATTCTAGTTGCAGCACATCCACCTGTCTGGCATAGGATACAGCCCGTTCAACCGCTGCTTGGAGAGTCTCCATCACATTAAGATAAAACTCTGCGTAATTACTCACAGGATTGGGAAAGTTGAAATTTAGCATCTGTCTTATTTCAATGTTATTAAACCTGTCTCTGGAGACCCTCCCGGGGGATTCAGGATTTTGACCCGCACCCCTTTGAGCGGCTGCTGTTGCAGTTGGGAAGTACGAGGACGGACCGGGTAACGGATCGTTTATGGGTAAAAGGTTAGACGGGCGGGCACGGAATCTTCAGTTGGACGAACAGGGGGAACCTGGGTCGGCCGAGGTAATGGTACATTAGACGGACAAACGACGCGGGGTTGAGAGGGAGGAGGTAAGAGCTCCGGGAGTGGAGGACTGGACAAAGCTTCTCTTAAACGTTGAAGGGCTACATCAATACTTTCCAAATTTTGAAAATCAGAAGGTTCGTGGTGAGCCTGAGACTCGTTTGAAATCTCTAATTGTTGTTGTATTTCAACCAGTGGAGGTAAAGTTTGCGGGTGAGGGATATCTCTTAATACTTCAACCGTAGACTGTAAAGATAGCAGAGCTGACTGCGAGACCGAATTTTCCCCTTGATCATTCATCATTACAACACACACGACTCTACTTAGTCAAAGCTGAGGTCAATTCACAAACAGAAGTCAGTATTTTCCAAAAGGTTTTCACAACCTTCCCTCTCGATAGACCCCGACGTCCTGAAGCTGATCTCCTCGTATTCCTCCTGCCACTTCTTCTACTGGAATGCTTCAGTTTGGGTTTGGGCTGGAGTCTACAGAATAGATAAAGAAGTATTTATTTTATTTAGCTGATTAGCTATCATTTATTTTAAGTTTGTATAAAATTTGTACTTTATTCTTACCGTCAGTCACTGCTTTCTCTGGTGCTTCTGGTATGCTAATTTTGGATCCAGATGGTCCTCCGTCAGTGTCAGCTTCTTTAGCTATCAGAATCATGTTAAAATATCACAATGAGTGACATGGCTTACTTATAATCATTTAGTTTCTTAAAAAAAAAAATTCTTACTGTTAGCCGGTTGTCTGCCTTGCTTTTCTGGCATGTCGGGTATGACGAGTAGTGGGTAGACACCGTCTTCGCTGGTACAAGTAGCCTTGTCCACCTTGTGAGCGGGTTCTGGTCTGCACTCTACAAGATGGAGAGAGACGGGTTTAGATTTATTTTACTTATTTATTTAAAATTTATACTTTTTTTTTTCTTTTCTTCTTCTTCTTACCTTTAGCCGGAGGTGTCTCGGGCCTGTCTGTTGTATTGTATTGTATTGTATTAATCAGATTGAGATAGAAGTCCACTCTCGTTCTCGTAATCCAAAACGCTGTCTAGTATTGCATCGTCACCTGCTAAAGTATAATACAAGTCAATAGAATCTATCACATACATTCTGGGATACAGAGTCAAAGGAAAGTGGAAGAGTGTTAGTGCTTCTACCTTCAAACAGTCCGCTCCCTGGCCAGATTACGGTCTGAGAAGGATATACTAGAAACAGAAAACAATTTATTATTATAATACTTTAGTGAAACACGCACACGCACACACACACACGAATATATTCACACATGCAGTTTTTTTTTTTTTTTTTTTAAAGGAAAGTAACTAACCATTCTGAACTGATACAGATGGGGAGGATGGGACTACTTCAGGGGTGCCTACAAAAAAAAAATACAAGAGTAATTCTTGTAAATTTCTGTAAAATGTATAGCTTCATTTGAATGAAATAACTGCCTTACATAAGATGCCCTGGCTGTCCTCATCATATGCACGGCAAAAGAAGTACGCTTTCTCAGTGTCTGGAAGAAAGGCCCTGTGTTATCCTTATACCGCAACAATGAAACATGTATAAAATCATGTAAGTCTTAAAATGTTGCATACAAGAATCCATTTTTGATGCTTTCACGAAAAGATATCTTTATTCTGAAAAACAGGTTCGGAAAAACTATTTAGTGAGTAAAAGGAATCACCCGCTAATAAAGGTACAGAGATTACTTACCCTCCCCAGAAAAAAATAATTAGCTTCTTTGGAGACTCTCAGGCAGGACTGATGTGACGTCTTCAGCGGCAGGCCGTGATGAAATGCATGTATGACATCGACTGACCAGCGGTATTATACGCGACACCGCTGTTTCACCTAATAAAAATACTTTCACATACCCCCCGACTTCCTACCTCAGGGGTCGTGACACTGCTGTTTTTACCTGATGAAAATACTTTCACATAATCCCCGACTTCCTACCTCGGGGGTCGTGACACAGCTGTTTCACCTAATAAAAAGATTCTCACATAATCCTCGACTTCCTTCCTCGGGGGTCGTGACACCGCTGTTTCACCTAATAAAAATACTTTCACAAACCCCCCGACTTCCTACCTCGGGGGTCGTGACCCCGCTGACTCATCTTAAAAAGATTCTCACACAGACCCCGACTTCCTACCCCCAAGGAAAGTGAAATGCCACAACATCCAATCAACGTTGGTTACTCCCACCTTGAAAGTTGCTGACACACATTTGATCGGTCACGCCCACTTTGATCCATCAAAGTCAATCGATTAAAAAGTGACAGATGGTGTTGTTTTATGTTTTTTCACCTCACACTCATTATTCAGCTGTACTGCATGAGAACCCTCACCTCCCGTCATGAATAAGCTTGAATGATAGCAGTGAGGCCTTTATTTCAGGAGAAACAACATTTTCATGCTCCAGCAGAGGGGCGGCAGAAGGCGAGAAATTGATACGGAAAAGGTGCGCCTTTCTCGGCCTAACAGGCGCACGGTGGGGCCCCTGTGGTCTGGAGCAACCGGGTGCCTGAAACAGTCATTCTGAGCATAACAAGTCACTAGGAGGTGCTTTTCATCACATTTAGCACAATAAGTCACAAAATGAGCTCAGTTCCACTAGTCTGACACTTTGTGACACTCTGTGCAGAAAACAACTTCTCTCAGCGAGAGAAAGCGTTTCTTGCACAGATGGTAAAAATACTAACTGGCATCCAGCCCACACTCAATATTCAGCTGTACTGCATGAGAACAGTCACCTCCCACCATGAACAAGCCTGAATGATAGCAGGGAGGCCTTTATCGCAGGAGAAACAACATTTTCATGCTCCAGCAGAGGGGTGGCAGATGGCGAGAAATTGATCTGGAAAAGGTGCGCCTTTCTCGGCCTAACAGGCGCACGGTGGGGCCCCTGTGGTCTGGAGCAACCGCGTGCCTGAAACAGTCATTCTGAGCATAACAAGTCACTAGGAGGTGCTTTTCATCACATTCAGCACAATAAGTCACAAAATGAGCTCAGTTCCACTAGTCTGACACTTTGTGACACTCTGTGCAGAAAACGACTTATCTCAGCGAGAGAAAGCGTTTCTTGCACAGATGGTAAAAAAACTAACGGGCATCCAGCCCACACTCAATATTCAGCTGTACTGCATGAGAAAAGTCACCTCCCACCACGAATAAGCCTGAATGATAGCAGGGAGGCCTTTATTGCAGGAGAAACAACATTTTCATGTCTGTGCAGAAAACGACTTCTCTCAGCGAGAGAAAGCGTTTCTTGCACAGATGGTAAAAAAACTAACGGGCATCCAGCCCACACTCAATATTCAGCTGTACTGCATGAGAACAGTCACCTCCCACCATGAATAAGCCTGAATGATAGGAGGGAGGCCTTTATCGCAGGAGAAACAACATTTTCATGCTCCAGCAGAGGGGCGGCAGATGACGAGAAATTGATCCGGAAAAGGTGCGCCTTTCTCGGCCTAACAGGCGCACGGTGGGGCCCCTGTGTTCTGGAGCAACCGCGTGCCTGAAACAGTCATTCTGAGCATAACAAGTCACTAGGAGGTGCTTTTCATCACATTCAGCACAATAAGTCACAAAATGAGCTCAGTTCCACTAGTCTGACACTTTGTGACACTCTGTGCAGAAAACGACTTCTCTCAGCGAGAGAAAGCGTTTCTTGCACAGATGGTAAAAATACTAACGGGCATCCAGCCCACACTCAATATTCAGCTGTAATGCATGAGAACAGTCACCTCCCACCATGAATAAGCCTGAATGATAGCAGGGAGGCCTTTATTGCAGGAGAAACAACATTTTCATGTCTGTGCAGAAAACGACTTCTCTCAGCAAGAGAAAGCGTTTCTTGCACATATGGTAAAAAGAAGCCTCAGTCCGCTCCACCAGCATGTCCCTGGGGGGCTCCACACTTAAGCCCCACCGCCACTGCCCCTGCATAGCCACAGCCACAGCCACAGCAACTTTCCGCTGAACCTGACTCCCTATCGATCGGCCGGGGGTGACCCATGTTCAACTGATGTTCACATGGAACCCTTCTCCACTTCGGCCTTCTCGTTCTCGTTTGAATATTTGCTACTTCCACCAAAGATCTGCACCCGCAGCGGCTCCAGCTAATAAAGGTACAGAGATTACTTACCCTCCCCAGAAAAAAATAATTAGCTTCTTTGGAGACTCTCAGGCAGGACTGATGTGACGTCTTCAGTGGCAGGCCGTGATGAAATGCGTGTATGACATCGACTGACCAGCGGTATTATACGCGACACCGCTGTTTCACCTAATAAAAATACTTTCACATACCCCCCGACTTCCTACCTCAGGGGTCGTGACACTGCTGTTTTTACCTGATGAAAATACTTTCACATAATCCCCGACTCCACCTGGGCTCGCGCCCTATGTGCTCACCGCAGTGGCCCTCCTACTTGTCGCGGCCTAGCCCTCACAGCTCCCGTTGCCAGCGACGGCCGGGTATGGGCCCGACGCTCCAGCGCCATCCATTTTCAGGGCTAGTTGATTCGTCAGGTGAGTTGTTACACAATCCTTAGTGGATTCCAACTTCCATGGCCACCGCCTGCTGTCTATATCAACCAACACCTTTTCTGGGGTCTGATGAGCATCTGCATCAGGCGCCTTAACCCGGCGTTCGGTTCATCCCGCAGCACGAATTCTGCTTACCAAATTTTGCCCACTAGGCGGCTCGCATTCCACGCTGGGCTCCAAGCCAGCGAGCCGGGCTTCTTACCCATTTAAAGTTTGAGAATAGGTTGAGATCGTTTCGGCCCCAAGGCCTCTAATCATTCGCTTTACCAGATAAAACCGCGAGACTCTGAGCGCCAGCTATCCTGAGGGAAACTTCGGAGGGAACCAGCTACTAGATGGTTCGATTAGTCTTTCGCCCCTATACCCAGGTTGGACGACCGATTTGCACGTCAGGACCGCTACGGGCCTCCACCAGAGTTTCCTCTGGCTTCGCCCTGCCCAGGCATATTTCACCATCTTTCGGGTCCTATCACACGCGCTCAAGCTCCCTCTGACTCGCGCTTGCGTTAGACACCTTGGTCCGTGTTTCAAGACGGGTCAGGTTGGTTGCCGACATCGCCGCTGACCCTTTGCGCCCGTTGTACGTGGGCTGGTCCCCGACCTGGCAGCGCGACGCGGTCGGGGCGCACTGAGGACAGTCCGCTGCCGGTCGGCAGTAGCGCTGGGAGCGAGGGGACCCTCGCGGGTAGAGAGGGTACCCTGTCCCTCCCCGCGGGTAGAGAGGGCGCAGTGAGCACTGATTCCATGACCCCAGGGGAAGCGGCAAGTTGGGCTGCGAGGGGTCGCTGTAAAGCTCGCGGCCGGAGCCAGCGAGCCACCTTCGCCCTGAGCACTTCCAAGCCAACCCAGAGCCGGTCGCGGCGCACCACTGCGGAGGAAATGCGCCCGACGGGGGCCGGCCGGCGCCTGGGAGAGGTCCCGCTGAGGGGATCCTCCCGCACCGTGCCGCCTGAACCCTGACCCGCCAAGTTGAATCCCCCGGGCAGACTGTTTCACGCCCTCTTGAACTCTCTCTTCAAAGTTCTTTTCAACTTTTCCTTAAGGTACTTGTCTACTATCGGTCTCGTGCCGGTATTTAGCCTTAAATGGAGTTTACCACACACTTTGGACTGCATTCACAAACAACCCGACTCCGAGAAGACCTGACCCCGGTGCGACGGGGGCCTTTACCGGCCTCGCACCGTCCACGGGCTGACTGGCCGCCCCCCGGGAGACACCGGGCTAGCGGTCTTCTCTACGCTACATTTCCCGCGCCCACCAGTTGGACGGGGATTCGCCGCTACTGAGGGAATCCTTGTTAGTTTCTTTTCCTCCGCTTAGTAATATGCTTAAATTCAGCGGGTCGTCTGATCTGAGGTCGTAGTCAAAGCGTGTTGGTTCGCGTGGCTCCGTGCAACTCGGGAGGCTCACAATCTGATGGAGGAGGCTTTTCCCCTTTCGATCCCTCGGGCGCACACTCTGGGAACCCTGACGCAGACTCCCGACGGTGAAACGCGACGCGGGGCGGGGGAGGCGCGGTCAGCAGCGGAGACGTGCGTCGTCCACTGGCAGCCGCGCCACCCGCCCTCGCGCACGGATCCACGAACGGGGGAAGGAGCTCCACCTAGGTCCCCGAGTCTGGAGCCCTAGGGGAAGGGAGCACAGAGAAAAGGGAGCCGCCGCGCCAGTCGGGGAAAGGGTGTCCCGTAGCCGAGGGAGGGGGAGGACAAAAACCGCCTGCACTTAGGGGCACAAAGGCCGGCCGGAGCCGCCTACGAAAAGCCCCCGGCCGTGGGAGGCCGAGGCTTCCCGATTGATGGCAAAGTGACCCTCAGACAGGCGTAACCCCGGGAGGAACCCGGGCCGCAAGGTGCGTTTGAAGTGTCGATGATGAATGTGTCCTGCACATTAGTTCTCGCAGCTAGCTGCGATCTTCATCGACGCACGAACCGAGTGATCCACCGCTAAGAGTAGTCATTGGTTTTGTTTTACTGGTTTATAATCTTTTGTCAGGCTTTTACCAAAGAAGGTTGGTTTGCAGTCACAAAGTGTCAGACTAGTGGAACTAAGCTCATTTTGTGACTTATTGTGCTGAATGTGATGAAAAGCACCTCCTAGTGACTTGTTATGCTCAGAATGACTGCTTCAGGCACCCGGTTGCTCCAGATCACAGGGGCCCCACCGTGTGCCTGTTAGGCCGAGAAAGGCGCGCCTTTTTTTTCCAGATCAATTTCTCGCCATCTGCCGCCCATCTGCTGGAGCATCAAAATGTTGTTTCTCCTGCAATAAAGGCCTCACTGCTATCATTCAAGTTTAATTATGATGGGAGGTGACTGTTCTCCTGCAGTACTGCTAAATAATGAGTGTGAGGTGGATGCCTGTTAGTATTTTTACCATCTGTGCAAGAAACGCTTTCTCTCGCTGAGAGAAGTTGTTTTCTGCACAGAGTGTCACAAAGTGTCAGACTAGTGGAACTGAGCTCATTTTGTGACTTATTGTGCTGAATGTGACGAAAAGCACTTCATAGTGACTTGTTATGCTCAGAATACCTGTTTCAGGCACTCGGTTGCTCCAGACCACAGGGGCCCCACCGTGCGCCTGCTAGGCCGAGAAAGGCGCACCTTTTCCGGATCAATTTCTCGCCATCTGCCGCCCCTCTGCTGGAGCATGAAAATGTTGTTTCGCCTGCAATGAAGGCCTCACTGCTATCATTCAAGCTTATTCATGATGTGAGGTGACGGTTATCGTGCAGTACAGCTGAATAATGAGTGCGAGGTGGATGCCTGTTAGTATTTTTACCATATGTGCAAGAAACGCTTTCTCTTGCTGAGAGAAGTCGTTTTCTGCACAGACATGAAAATGTTGTTTCTCCTGCAATAAAGGCCTCCCTGCTATCATACAGGCTTATTCATGGTGGGAGGTGACTGTTCTCATGCAGTACAGCTGAATATTGAGTGTGGGCTGGATGCCCGTTAGTTTTTTTTACCATCTGTGCAAGAAACGCTTTCTCTCGCTGAGATAAGTAGTAATGATAATGTTGTTTCTCCTGCAATTAAGGCCTCACTGCTATCAGTGCTACTGCGAAATAGATTTAGTTCCCTTTGTTCATACACCATTTGAATCAAGCACACTAACGTTTTTTTCTAGGTGCTTCAGTGGGAAACGAACACTTAGGACAGAACAACTTTATTAATGGATAAATTATTTACTCACGAGAAGCAGCCCATCACGCCAACTGTACCAAATGTGCTCATATTAGGTGTTTTAATGGCATCATTTTATTTAAAAAGGCTGTAGGCTATATTAGATTTGATGTAATATAACACTTTACAACAATAATTTGATCTTTTCAATACATGAGAACATGAGAAAAAATTAGACCAAGCTGAACAAGAACAGCTACAATTTCCCATTCTCCATATTTTTATTCAATTGTAGCAGTAAGCCACTATTACAGCAATATTCAAAAATGAATTCAATTAAAATGACTGGATCTGAAACAATGAAAAAAAAACAAAAACAAAATTCAACTGAACTGGTAATGAAAGAAAAAAGTAAAAAAAAAAAAAACAAATAGTAGAGTTACCAATTTACATACAAGTCACCATACATCCACAATACTGATTAGAAACTTGGTGAAACATCACTTGAAATGTATCCATACTCTATACCAGGGGTCGGCAACCCTCAACACTCAAAGAGCCATTTGGAAAGAAAACACTGGGAGCCACAAAACCCCTTTGACATCTAAAATGAAGATAACACTGCATATATCGTTTTCACCTCTATGCTAGGCCCATAGTGTGTTGCATTTATGAAATGAAATAACTGCTACAGAGAAAACCAAACTGCATTATGCATACATAGCGGGGATTTATCCATGGTTGGCAAGGTGCAAGAAGATCCAGCATTTCCAACACCACAGCAGTCACACGAGTCCCACTATAGATGACACCGTTGCTTTGGGACAGACAAGCTTGCAAGATCTCAACATAACACACTACAAAGAAAATACACACCAGACTGACTTTACATGGGAACTAAATGAACAACATATTGTTGTTGGGGGAACTATTGCTACTGCTGGATACAAAAGTGTTTTTTTTCTGTACATTGTGATAAAGTATCCTGTGTTCATCCCATGATCCCATCCCATCATTAGTTGTGCGTCATTTGCTACTGAATCAGAATCTAGAGCAGCTAGACCCAACTGATGATACTGATTTCTAAGCACACTGTCAATTTACTGTTGCTGATTGTACTATATTACACTAAGTTACAGGTAGATTATGTTATTTTTCAGCCCTTTTAAGCCAAAAGAGTAACTGTGTGCAATAGATGCATGTAGTCACCAGAGAGGGGCATCTCATCAGACTGTGTTACTGGACTTGTACTGGTACTGGCTCTGCTCAACTGTTGGTTGCTCTGGCTGCTTGGAGGACTGTCCAAGACATGTTGTTGGCCTTATTAAAGGACAGATAGTAGTAATGTTTAAACACAGACATCACATAGCTCAATCTGGGTATATTATTACCTAACATAATTATATCCTCAGTAGCCATTGATATATTTTCAAACTGTTCCTTTCTCAATATAATGCAGTACACCACCATTAAGACCCACTATGAAATCAATGATGAACAAGGTATAGTGGGTAGTCATCACATTTTTCAAAACATCAACAAAAATGTAGAGAAGATTCTTTGAAGTATAATTCATAGTAGAACTGCTGTATTGGACTGCATTGATTAGAACAGGTGGACCTAACAAGTACATTTTGACTATGCACATTTTTTAATGTGAAAGTTTATTCTGTACAAATTGAAACACATACTTTTTGAGCAGTGACAGACGTTTCCTGGCTTCAACTGGTCTGAGGGCAGAAAGGAGGTCACTCTCCTCCAGGTAGCTCAGGTCCTCAATTCCTACACATTGCAGATGCTCCAGCAAAGGCTCAGGGTCTCTCAGTTTAGGCACTGATTTGATGAAAGACAGAAGCGGACTCTCTGCATCCATGACTAGGAGGACTAGAAGGAATGAAAAATACTGTTACTGTCAGATTTTAATCTTTCAAAATCCAGATGACTTGGAGTCAACAGTGCTATGCTTAAGTGAAATTACTCTTGTCCCACAAAGCTTGTACACATGCAAATGGTAATAATCTAGTTTCTGCTCAGGCTTCCAACATTTCATGCTTGTTTCACTTCATACAATGTAAATGCTGGCATATAGGACACATCATGAGGTGTAACAATAAATTATACATGCTGGTCCTGCATCACAAGCCTGAGCTCAATCTGTCTGAATTCAAGTGCCTCACCTTGGTTTAAACACAGAAAGACCCTTTTTGTACCGAGTGCCTTTCCACTGTACCTCGGAAGCTCAACATTGGATTCTTTGACTAAGGTTTCTCCTACTGCGGAGCGCACCGCTTCACTGTACAGTTCAGCATGGAAAGGAGTGGAGTTCTTAACCACCAGTTTATGCCATGAAATCAACTCTCACCACTTATCTGCAGAGAGAAAGAAAAAAAAATTATGAATCATGAAATTTGCCAAAATCAAAATAAATGCTGTTGGTTGTGAAATAGTCGACCTAAACTGTGTTAGCAGATCTCCACTCAATAAACTAGAAGATGATGGTTTGCTTATCCTTTCCATATTTTTCAGTATTGTTTTGAATTTCATGTTGACCACTTGTGTTGCACCAAAATTAAAATTTGAAAAACCTTGAAAAAGGCAGAGTAGGTCGCTCCTCCTATATTTGTGAGAGGCAAGAGGAAAATGAAAATATTAGTTTTAAGAAAGGGTAACTGGTTGAAATAAACCATTACCAAATGTCAGTATCATTTATAAAACATTTGTTCTCTCTTCTTTTAAAGAAAATATACTTAAAATGTCTCACTAGCGGCACCTGCAAGTGGAGGAGTAGGAGCAGTCTGCGTAAAAAGGAGACTTTGACATTTTGACACGTTACATTAAATCCAGCTTCCTATCCTAGCCAGAAAACATGCCATTTCAAGTCACGCAGTCAAGGTTACGGCCAAAAACCTAGTGAAAATGTAGAAGAGGGTTGACAATCAATTATTGTTCACTGTGGCAGCTCTAAACAAATGCTATTCCTCTTTCTCTCCGCCTGTGTCAGTCAGTTCACAAAAGTAAACGTAATGACTGACTGTTACATGCTAAGCTAACGTTAGTGTAAATAAAATAAAAAGTGGTTGGTCTGGCTGACTACTAACACTCATAGATATATATCTATGACTAACACTGGCAGACGCCGCCGCCGACCATACTTTTGTCATCATAGTTAGCTAACATTTCAATTGACGACATGCTAGCGGATTGGTTTTGTCGACGGAGTAAAGTCAGAGGCATGGTGGTAAATAAAGCTAATACTACTCAGCTTCAGTTTGATACTTGCCTTCTGCCTTCATCCTTCCTCCAGCCTCGACATTAGCTGCAGTTTGCGGCAAGTTTCTGTGACCAAACAGGAACAGCCTGGTTGACCTTGTTAAGCGTAACGTCAAAGACGGATGTTCAGTGTCCCAACAGCCAATGGCATGTCTTCTTCTTCTTCTTCTCCTCCAACCGTTTGTTGACCAATCCGAATGGCTTTTCAAAGCACGCGCTTCAATGACATGTCGTCTTCACGTTTTTGTCTTTTGTGTTTGTGCAGAGAGACGTTGCAGCAGTAAAATGTCTCCTGATTATACGTGTTTTGTTCAGACATGCTGTGAAATAATTCAAGACGTTGTGATTTACATTGGATTGTGTATATATATATACACACACAATAGCTTACAGTGTTAAATGTTTTTAGTGAGTGATGGGGGGGGGGGGGGGGGGGTTGCTGCTCGGAGAAGCAGTAGAGACAGTAGAGAGGCCAACAGAGGTGTGGAGGTTGGAGTTGAACCTATTGAAGAACAAGTTCAGCTCGTTAGCACGTTGTTCATCCCGCTCCGCTGCTCCCCCACCTCGCCTCTGGAAGCCGGTGATCTCTCTCATCCCTCTCCAGACGTCCCTGGTGTTGTTTTCTTCCAGTTTGTGCTCCAGTTTCCTCCTGTAGTTCTCCCTGATCCCCCCCCCCAAAAAAAAAAATGTTTTACATGCACATATCTGGGGTCTCTGTAAAGCTAAGATCATGACCTTTATTTTAAAATCCCACCATGCTGGACTGGTATAAGCAGCTTAAGAAGAGAACATTTTTTTTCTTTTTTTTTTTCATTTCTCTGCATAGTTGAACACCACAGGGTGTCAACATTATATAGTTATATTCTTGCAGCTGAAAGCTTTATTACCTCAGTGCGTGAGTGTGACCATCACCAGCCCTCCCTGAGAACTGTCCTGTTGATCTTTATTGAGTGTAGTGACCTTGTGTGGCAGAGAGGACAGTGCTACACCTCAGTGAATAGAGGGGGAGAACAAAGGACAGAAAAGATGTAGAAGGATGGACTGTGGAGGAGAGGCATGTGGTGCTAGTAGGAACTAGTGGAGTGTAGGGTTCTGTGCTTCCCAAGTCACCTTACTCAAGTATGACTGGGTACAGGGGGGTGTTGTGTAAATCTCTGGAGAGATTAGAGAGTCCAGGGGGTAAGGGGGTCCCAATAGAGGAGAAAAGTCTGCCATAGGGCACGTAGTGATAGAGTGAAAACAATAATCCAGCCCTTAATAGCCGGGAATCATCAATTCTTCTTGATGTGATCCAGCACGGGCTGGCAGGTGACAACACACATGCATGTGGGCATTCCCTAAATATGAGTGAGACCATTACCAGGGCCCAGAGTCAGGTCAGAAGCCCCAGCGCCCGAGAACCTCCATGGGGCGCATGGGTGACAGGACCAGAGAACCACCCTAGCCACGGGGCAAGCCACACCCCAGCGCAGATGGCGAGCGACGACCAACACCCCCAGACCGACCAAGCGAGCACAAGCTGGTGCAGGCCAGAGCAGCCCCCAATACCCCCTACACCCCCCAGCCACCGCAGCCCGTCCACCCACCGCCGCCAACGCCAACAGTGTCCTTGTTACTGTGCTTCCTCAGTCCCTGATGAGGAAGCAAGTCCCTACACCGTGACCCTGTGACCCTGGATGTGGTGTGGTGCATTAAGACAGGGGGCAAACAGGAGGGTCCGGTGGGTCAGAGGACTGCAGCACACTACTGTCCTGCAGCCTGCCCTGACCCTGACCGATCCTGGGTGGACCCCTAAGGTGAGGTGCATTAAAAACTTGGGATGGGTGTGTGTGGTGTACCTAGCCTTGGTTGTAATGAGCAACATAGTGTATGGTGGAGTGTGAGGTGAGTGCAATTTAGGAGGCAGGCAAGTGAGGGCCAAGTCCCCGGCAGCAGGGCCGAGGCACAACAGCAGCCCATGGGACCCACAGACTGGGCGAGGGCCCCCAGGACTCAGGAAGTCCCCCGACCAGACCCCGCCCCCAGCCCAGCACAGCAACCAGGATACGACAGACCCCCAGGAAACCCTGAAGAACCAACACCGACCAGCCGAGCAATGGCATCGCCTGCCCCCCAGCGCGACAGAGCGACCGGACACACCCAGGGTGGTATTCGGGCAGCCCCCCGCACCCTCAGGCTCTGACCCCAAGGCGCCAGGCGTGGCCCCGACTGCCCCCAGACCCCCCGGGCCCCCCAGACCCCAGGAAGGCCCCCCCGACCAGCGAGGGCCCAGCCACCAGCGGAAGGGAGGATGGGCCGGAGGAGGAGCCGGGCGAAGGGAGGAGGGCGCCGCAGAGGGGAGGGAGCTGAGGGGACAGGGAGCCCGCCAGCCCAGACCGCCAAGGCCCACCAGGAGATCCAGGGAGAGTCTGCCACCGATACACCACGACCCCAGGAAAGTGAGCAAGCGCCGAAGCCACAGGGAACCCCAGGCAAGTCTCCAGCGCCACCCCACGTGGGGGAGAGGGAGGCCAGCTGGGTAAACCGCTCAGGGCCGGAAGTCAACCCAGGGGTGAGAAGGAGTAGGGCACCCCTAATGCATGCTCAAGGTGTTGTGGTCAGGGGATCCTCCTTAGTGAACCTGGATGAAGAGGGCAATAAAATCTTTTCCATAACGACAGTCATCACTGTAAGAGAAATATTATTATAGCATTACAGTAAGTGTTACAGAAGTGGCAAAAGCTAGCAGGAAAAGTCAAGATGTAAATTAAGGTTGAGGGAGTCGCAGAATACAGACCATTTTTTGGCAAACAGAGTCAACTGATTTTTTCGGGTAGCAGATATTTTCTCCAATGATATATAATCGAAAAGAAGGTTCAACCACTGGGAAATGTTTAGTGACTGTTTGTTCTTCCAGTTCATTAGGATTGTTTTCTTGGCGATGGTGAGAGCTACAAGGACAGATTGTGATAGATGGTGAGGAAGACTGATTGTTTCCAGGTCACCAATGAGGCACAAGTTAGGGGTTAATGGGATTCTGCAGTCCAAAATTAAGGCGAGTTTCTGTGTTACAAGTGACCAGAAGTGCTGTACCGGAGAACAGAGCCAGAGAGTGTGGAAATAAGAATCTGAATAGTTTTGGGTGCATTGCGTACATTTGTCGGATTGGGAGAAACCCATTCTATACATCTTGTATTGAGTTGTGTGTGATCTGTGGAGTATTTTAAACTGGATCAGCTGTAAATTCGAGTTTTTTGTCATTTTAAATATATTTTGGTAGATCTGAGTCCAGAAATCAAAGTCTGTAGACAGGGAAAGATCGGCTTCCCATTTTGATATTGGTACATGTATTAAATGTGTGGTTGATAGCAGCTTATATATTAAAGAGAGGGTTTTCTTCTTTTTCGGTGTGAGTTTTTTTAATGTTGGTGACGAATTGTGGTGGCTGTATGCAGTTCTGGAGCACTGGGATTTTCTTTCTGATTGTCTTGGTCACCTGTAGGTATTGAAGGAAGTTTCCATTTCTTATTTCAAACGTAACAAATAAATCTGCGTGATTCATAAGTAAGTTCCCCTGGAAGAGGTGATGGAGGTGGGTTATTCCTTTATGCTTCCAAGTGCTGAGGTGAAGCGGGACTTTGTTATTCACAAAGTCA
>NC_061770.1:53123599-53192242 GCF_022458985.1 Mugil cephalus | reverse complement strand
CCCTCTGTAAGGTGAAGCTTTGTGATGTGAAACCATTGGTGGTGACTGTGGCCTTAGGTGAATTATACAGTGCAGCAACCCAGTGGATAAATGACTCTCCAAAGCCAAAATTTTGAAGGGTGGCAAAGAGGAAAGCCCAGTTAACTTTATCAAAGGCTTTTTCAGCGTCCAGTGATAAAACAATGGCTTCTGTATTTCTACGCTGGGACATGCTGATCAGGTTAAGGAGCCGTCTAACGTTATTTGTAGATTGTCGGCCTTTGATGAAACCTGTTTGGTCATTGAGAATTATTGATGAAATTACTTTCTCTAGTCTAGATGCTAGTGCTTTGGAAATAATTTTGATATCTGTATTAATCAATGACAGAGGGCGATAGCTGGAAGGGAGTGTTGGGTCTTTATCTGGTTTTAAAAGTAATTTAATTGCAGCAGTATTCATTTGGAATCTTATGCAACCTGTGTTTTTGATTTCTGTAACAGTCCTTAGGAACAAGGGGGCCACATCTGACCAGAACTGTTTCATAAATTCGGCAGGGAAACCATCCGGCCAATAAGCTTTGCCCGTAGGCATGTTTTCTAAAGCTGTTAATAGTTCTTCCATGGTCAGTGGCGAATCCAATATGTTTCTTTGTTCTGCCATCAGTTGGGGTAGATTGAGTTTTTTTGAGGAAGGCCTGAATGTCGTCAGGATTTGGGTTGGTAGTTGTTGAATATAATTTTTCATAGAAGCTGTAAAAGATATGATTAATTTCCTGTGGTGATTGAATGTGTTTGCCACTTGAGTCCTGAATTGCATTTATAAGAGATTTTTCTCTGTTGCGTTGGAGTTGATTCACAAGAAAGTTGCCTGATTTATTGCTATGCTCAAAATTTTGGCATCTAAGTTGTTGAAGTACAAATTCTGTTTTTTTGGTCAAGATATTTTCTAATTGTAGTTTCGCATTTTGTAGTTGGGTCCATAATTGTTCATTTGGGTTTGCGGTGTATTGTTCTGTTATTTCTTTAATCTTATCCTCGATGTTTTTTTCTGCTTGTTGGTCCTGTTTTTTCTTGTAAGAGGAGTAGGATATAATTTTGCCTCTGATTACAGCTTTCCCTGTTTCCCAAATCAGAGAAGGGGATAAATTTGGAGAGTCATTTATTTCCAAAAACCCCTTCCATTCCTTCCTTATTAATGAGTCAAATTCAGGGTCTCTCAGTAATGAGGTGTTGAGGCGCCATGTGGGTGATGGTTTTAGGGAGGGTTCTATTTGAAGGTGGAAGGACACCGGTGCATGATCACTGATTATGATAGGGTGTATACTGGTGTTGATTCTTTGTACAATAGAATTGTTTGTCAGAAAAAAGTCAATTCTAGAAAAGGAGTGGTGTACTGGGGAAAAGAAAGTGTATTCCCTCTTTGTCGGTTTTTGATTCTCCAACCATCGCCAAGTCCAAACTCATCCATGTATTCTTTGAGGACTTTGGCTGATTGTGATTTTTTTATGTTTGTTGAGTTATGGGACCGATCTAGAGAGGGATTCAGGAGTGCGTTAAAGTCCCCTCCAATAATTTTAAAGGGTGTGACGGCTATGTCAGATAATTGTGAAAAGACTTTGTGAAAGAAGGCCGGATCTTCGTTATTCGGGGCATAAATGTTTGCAATTGTGTATAATTTATTAAAGATTGATGCCTTAATGATGATGTGTCGACCTTCTGTGTCTGTTATCAATTTGTTTAAGGTAAACACGAGTCTCTTATGGACCAAAATTGAGACTCCTCTTTGTCTACTATTGAAACAGGAAGAGAAAACTTGATTAAAATTTGGATCTATAAGAGATTTTTTTTTCTGAATCTTGTAGGTGAGTTTCTTGAATGAGTAAGATATCGGCTTGTAATTTGGAGATGTAATCCATAATTTTAATTTTTTTTGCCTGCGAGCGAATGCCATGCACATTCCAAGAGACAACAGTTAACTGCGACATTGAGATTGAGAGCATTCAGTCCTTCTTTGTATGTTGTGTTGGTAGAGGATTTTGTATGTCTTTACGGGGTCGTCTGCTGCTGTCAGCATGAAAGGATGTACAGACAATGGAGAGAAATCAGGAGGTGAGTGTTGGAATACTTGATTATACCTGGTACAAACAATGTCATACAGACATATCAACAATAGCATCAGTTCCTGGAAAATGGATTGTTAACTTAATAACATTAGCACCACGAGAAAGGAAATTATTGTGTCAGAGATATGTGGGGGGGTGAAGGGGTGAGTGGAGGTAAGTGTGGAGGGCAGGGAGACATGGACAGAAGGAGAAGAAAGAAAGAAGAATAGCTGGGGGGGATGTATGAGGTGAGTGAGAAGGTAAGAGGAGTGACATACATTAACGTTTTGTGAGGTTTTTCTTTTAAGTTTTTTTTTTTTTTTTCCTATTCTTAGTATTTATATTTATATATACAAATGTACACCTTTATAATATACATACAAATACAGACAGGAGCTGAGAAGGTGGGAAAAGTTTTCTTGGTCACACATGGAGTAGCTTTGGAGGATGAGATTACACTGAAAGATGTGGTCTTGGATTTTGGGACACCACATTGGCTTGAGCGCATCGTTTGTCAACTTAGCAGGAAGGATGCTCAGTCAGTTGTCAAGTTTCTGCAGGTTTCTGTAGGTTTTTGTAAGTTTCTATGCAGGGAGGTCATAAGCACATGGAGACTACCTGATCGAGTATCTTCAGATAACAGGAAGGAGTTTGTGAATAAAACTGTGGAATTGATTTGACCAAAATTGGGGTTTAAATGGGGTCTAAATTGGATAGTAGGTTATGATGTGCCTTTAATGTTTGCAAAGATACTGCTGTTCTGTCTTTTCTCCTCCTAGAAGGATATTGAAGGAAGATCATTGCGAGAAGCTGGATGTTCGTGGATCTGAAGGTGAAGAACAAAGTGGGCAGGCAGCATCCTCCCCTAACCACTGGTTTAGGTTCTGGGGAGATGGCAGCACATCATAAACTGCCCCTATCGTAAATCTAATCCTACTAGCCTCCATGCTCCACAGCTCTCTCCATGACACCTTCCTTTTGTCTACACTCTCCCAGTTCACCCATTGTCCCTGCTTGGCCTGGGACACTGCCTTCGTGCATCTCATTACTTCCTCTTGCCTATGAATTTCCTCCACTACCATCTTCCTCTTTTCCACCACAGACGCCTTGCTGCACAGATGTTACCCTGTACACAGTCCTAGGCCACCACACCCTTGCTGCACATGCCCCATGATATTCCTGAGCCTGAGGGCAGCCTGCGCCTCCTGAACCGCATCTCTTGGGTTCCACATCCTCCCTGTTTTAACCGTGGGGGCTGTCCGCCTGACTATATGAATATATTCAACGTTTTATTCAATATATTCAGAGTTTCATTCAATATATTCAAAGTTTTTTTCAATATATTCAGGGTTTCATTCAATTTCCTGAATGGCATGCCATTTATGCCATGTATGACTATCAATGGTGATGAATGGGCTTTGTCCCAATTCAATAATAATAATGATAATTGAGAACCTGTTAAGATTGAGGAATTGGAATTTTTTTATTATTATTATTTTATTACTAAAATGGCTGATCTTCAGCTTGAAAATGTTTGATTGGCTTTAATAAATGACAAATGTTGTAAGGCCATCTCTTGTCTTTGCCCTTTCTACATATTGTAGCAATTTTCAGTACTTTTCTTTGTTATGTAAATCTTTTGAACCATTACCTTCTAGCAGTGTTACTATAAAAAATCACATTCAACAGTACTTGCAGTACATTTAACAGGAACTGGAAAATAACAGCAACACTGTTATTCTAAAGTGTACCTACTGCAATATCTACACTGTTGGTGTAGATCATAGTAGGTACACTGTATAATAAGAGAGAGATAATAAGAGAAAAGAGAGAGAAAAGGAGCCAGATAGTTTAAAAGACATCTGTTTTACTTCGATGTGAACAAGCCATACCAACATATCGACAGGTATAACACACTGGTCACCATTTCAAGATTGCAACATGTAAAAAACAAAGTTGTAAAAATGTTCATCATGAGGTCACATGATATTAAACTCTTTGTCTGTTTTGTTTGCAGGTCATGAAACAAACTGTCAGACCACCAGACAAATAGCTTAACATGCTAAAGAGAAACACCCTTCAAAATTAAACCATCAACAATAAAGACAAATATAGTTGAGAAGTTTTTGCTGGTTCAAATAATATTTTAAATAGCTGAACCTAAATTTTATGTCTGTTAACACACACTTTTTTAAAATTATTATTATGTATACGCATTCCTTTCCGCTGTTAAGTAGAACAGCAGAAGAGGGTGCACTTGTTTTGTTTCAGCCATTTACTTTTAAAGGAATAAGCAGCGGGGAGGTAATTAATCAAAACAAATGCGCTCCAATGACAGAAGAAAAAATTGAAGAATAAATAAACTGCATTTATCAGCAAACGTAAACGGAGCAAGGTAACACCCTGATACTTAACACATGCCTGGACAAAAGTCATTTACAGTAGTATAATAAAAAGACATATCAGTCCATTTGACCCAAGTCACACCATTCAAGAAAAGTGGGAAACTAGCAAATTCATCTCCCGCCAAAACATTTTTCATGTGTGTGTATCTAAGGGCATATTCACACCAGGAAAGTCTGATAGTTCACTAGCTTTGGACTGGACCTTTTTAAAAAAAAAAAAAAAAAAAACTGTGTCCCGTAGCTGTTCAGTCACTGTAAAGTCTGCCTCACACATTCTCTCAGCGATTTGGCCTTAGACGTCAGCATTTTTTTGCGTCAAGCAGCTGATATATGCTCTCCTCCAACCATATATCGAGGAGGCAGTGCTCTCTTCTGTGCCCCATGTCGACCCACGGCTCATTCTTGGTATAAAATAGAAATGAATGAATGAATGAAATGACCAATGACAAATATTTTGTAACTTTTTTGTCCCTAGTATACCAGTCAGCATCGATCGCACATTTTTGTTTTTTCTTGTTTTTGCGGAAGAAACTGTCGCTTATTTTTTCCTTAGGACACCTGCGCGAATGGGTTATATTAAATAGCGACATTAGCGGCCGTGAATTTAAATAAATTTAATATAATTTAAACATTAAACATTTAAGGGTGGGTTGAATGGGGCAACTTTATTTTTTTTGTTAGATTTGGAATTATTCTGAATTTACATAATGTAAAAAAGGACAGTATTTCTGTTAATTAAATGTGGGACACCCAACACTCATGTTGGGCTTGTGTGTGTTGTATTAGTGGTTTCAAAGGGGTAAGATATTCATTTCATTAAAAGGTACCGTTGTCCTGAAAAGATCTCCCTTATGTGTATGGTGAAGTGTTAAAAATGTAAGCCAGTTTAATCCAAAAAGCCGCTCAGATGTTGCATTTGGTTCGGAAAAGGTTCAGGTTGCATTCACAGGACAAACACAGCGCACCAGGGTTCATTACAGACTCTGGTGTGGACTAAACAAGTGAACAGAGTCCCAGCCGCAGAGGTGGTCTCGGTTCACTTGTTTGGTCTGCACCAGAGCCCGCTGATTTGTATTCACACCTACCCAAAAAGTCCTGACCAGAGAAAAGGTTTGTTTCAAGTGGACTAAACGAGCCTGGTGTGAATACGCCCTTAAACTCATGTTTGGCCCTGGATTGAATATCTATATACACAAATAAAAACCCACAGATGGAGCTCTCTCTGATACTTTACAATTTGACATTATCCTGTACAGATTAGTACAGTTTTAATTCACCTGTGGTATTTTTGAGCTCTTTGACAGATCTACACTGGTGAATTGTGTAGTATTCATCAGCACAGTCTAGCTTAAAAATACTAAAAATAATTATTTGCTAGAGATAATTTGAGGAATGCTAGTCACAAGCCAAGTCTTGCTTGAAAATGCTAGCAATACAAGTTGCTAGCCTGAAGATGTTTGCGATAAGCCAAGGGTCATCTGCCTAGTCTAGTGTGAAAACACCAATACTGATTGCTAGCCAGAGAATTCTAGATAGACTAATTTGGAAATGGTGGCAATACTGCTAACCTAGCATTGCCTGAGAATATAGCATTAAGATGTTGACGACAAAGAAATTAGTGCTACACTCATAATCTAGCCAAAAGTACTTTTTTGTACTATTATATACAGCCGGTAAAATAAGTATTGAACACATCTCAATTTTTCATGGTAAACATATTTCTAAAGGTGCTATTGACATGAAATCAGGTGTCACCAGGTGTTGGTAACAATCCAAGTAATCCATACATCGGAAGAAACCAAAACAAATAAGTTCTGAATAAGTTCTTAAGTTATAAGCAATAATGTGAAATGACACATGGAAAAAGTATTGGACACACTTACTGATATTTATTTAATACTTTGTACAAAAGCCTTTTTTTTCTATAAACACTGATTTTTAATTCTTTCCATAGATTTTCAATTGGATTCAAGTCAGATGATTGGCTTAGCCATTCTATCGGCTTTATTTTCTTTCTCTGAAGCCAGTTGAGAGTTTCCTTGTTTTGCTTAAATTTCCACCCTCGTTTTATATTCATCATTATGCTTAATGGCAGCAGATTTTTCTCAAATGTGTCAGTACATTTTTCCATTCATCCTCCCTTCAATTAAATTCCCACCTCCAAACTTCACCGTCGGTATGGTATTTGTGGGGTGATGTGCAGTGCATTTTGTCCTCCAAACGTGGTGTGTGTTATGGAATCCAAAGAGTTCAATGTTGCTCTCATCTGACCAGACTAGGTTCTCACAGTATTTTACAAGCATGTCCAAATGTTGTGCAGAAGATAGTTGGTAGACCAACAAGGAACAGTAAGACTCGATTCCTCTAACGGTACACCGCTCTCTCTCTCTACCCGTAGACACCTTGGTTTGGCTTTGCCACCGTCTGCAACAGGACGTCGAGTTGATGGATTGCACCACCCTGCTGTTCTCTTTTTAAACAAAGACTTGAGCACTCTGCCAATGACTGTGGTCATTGGCAGAGTGCTCCTCACAAAACTCCTAATTTTTTACAAACAGGAGCCTACCACCCCCCCGGTTACAAATTAACTTTGTTGGCAGGATTGTTTTGTTAAGCAAATGTCCTTTCACCATGTCAGAGGGCGAAGCACCGGACGCAGGGCAGCCTATAATGATGCCTTTTTTCATTTCTGTGGGTCTGGGCCTGAAGTCAAACTTGGAGAATAGAGATCACAAGTGGAGACGATGCTGAGTTTTCATCCGATCACAGACTCAAAAGGCAGACTTTGTGTTGCGTTTATTAGATGGGGAGGCCAAATGGAAAATCTTTACTTTGGAAAGAGATAACAGAAACACCCCAAAGAAATTTTTTGATTTATCTGAACTATATGGCGATAACACACATGCCTCCACCTTGAGAGTTAATTTTTTTTTCAATTGTCGGCAAGAACCCAATCAGTTGCTTAGGTCTTTTTCTCTACGTCTACGTGAGTTGTTTTTCAGGTTGAAACAGAAAGGCCCTACAGGGTTGGAAGCAGGGGATAGCCTACTGATAGACCAATTCATCATGGCCATAAAAGAAGGCCCTATCTGTCAGGAGCTCTGGTGTCAGATGGGGAAAACACCCCAGATGGCCTTTGACGAGGTGAAGTTAGAGGAACTGGCATTGGAGGAGGAACAAGAGGAACAATGGAGGGGGGGGGACTCTGGCTGCCTGGCGGACTAAATATAAGTGGGACCCCCAGGGCCGGCCAACTGACTATGGTGGGGAGAACCTATTTTGAGTTTTCAGTGACATCTGTTTGGATTTTTTTTTTTTTTTTTGGAACAATGTTAATGGGAGATCCTGACACAGTGGTTTTTGGTGGTTGAGCTGCTTGGGTTTTAAGACTTTTGTGGTTGTCCAAAGAAAATCTGGTTGACCTCCTGTTTTGTATTGACAACTGGTAAGTGAAGTGGTTATGGTCATCAGTAGATGAGTTTGTAGAGAATCCTACACATGAGTTGTTAAATGCCTTCAGCAAGGGGCAACTATTGAAGGTTGCAGAGCGTTTTAGTGTGGAGTGCTCTAGGCAGTTGCGAAAAGAAACGATTTTGTCTACTTTAAAGGTACAGTTGGTAGAGGAGGGTTTCACTGAGAGCATGTCCATGGAAGGGTGTGCGTCCTCTGGGCGGCCTCCTGATAGTCTTGGGGTGACCTTAACATTTCATCAGCAGAAGGAGCTGTTAATACTACAACATTGACAGTTGTTAGAATGGGAGGAACGTGCTAAAGAGCATGCTGTGGAACTGGAGACGCTACGTCTAGATGTTCAGCGGTGTGACGCTGATCTCATGCAGCAGCAGCATGCGTTGGAGCGAATTGTTTTGATGTTGCTAGTAGTATAAGGTTGGTCCCAACATTTTCAGTAGAGGATATTGACACTTTTTTTTTGTTATTTGAATGACTAGCTAAGACTAGGAAGTGGTCTGATCCTAAACAAATGCTGTTGTTACAATGTGTCCTAACTGGTAAAGCCCAGGAAGCTGTCTCTGCTGTAAGTATGGCGAACAGTGAAAATTACAGCAAAGTCAAGGCTGCAGTTTTGAAAGCATGAGTTGCTGCCAGAGGCTTACAGGCAAAAGTTCAGAAAATCTACAAAACATGAGCACATAACATATGTGAAGTTTGTCAGGGAGTTAACAAGTCTTTTTAATCGCTGGCGTGTGGTGGCTGAGGTAGAGACCTTCCCTCAGTTGTGTGAACTTCTGTTGTTGGAACAATTCAAACCGACTCTTCCAGATTGCATTGTTACGTACCTCTTTGAGCGCCAGGTAAAGACCGCATCTGAGGCTGTAGTTCTGGCGGACGGATATTCCCTGACACACAAGCTACCTGTTTGCAGTCACAGAGGGACTTTTTCCAGTAGTCGGCAGCTAGATGGGCTAAAAAATGAATCAGAGACACGCTTGGAAAATGTTTCCCAGTTTCGTCCTCAGCAAAACCAAAGTACGTCTTGTAACTGTTGTTTAGGTCAAGGGCACTGGAAAAAGGAGTGCCCCGTGCTGAAAGCCAAAAGCCAGTTTCATCACGATAATCGTCCTGTAAAGCCAGTCGCGCTTGCAGTCTTAGTCTGTTCAGTTGCATACAAAGTCTACTGAGGCTGTCAGTCCTTGTGTTCCAGTGGTTGTTGAGTTGGCGATTGAACCTGATTTGACATTGGTTGACCCAGGATACCATCCATTTGTCTCCAAAGGTTTTGTGTCCTTGGAGGGAGGTGATAAAAAAGTGCCCGTTAATATTCTCAGGGATTCGGGTGCTTTGGATTCTTTCATTTTAGAGTCTGTGTTTCCATTTTCCACATGGAAAATGTGGAAAACCACGCTTGTCGAGGTTGGACGACAGTCAAGGGTATGGGTCTTAATGTTTTGACTGTCCCTTCATTGTCAGTCTGTCTTCAAATCTAGTGAAAGGTGAAGTTTCACTTGGCTTGTGTCCCGAGCTGCCTGTGGAGGGAATACAGGTAATACTAGGAAATGACTTGGTTGATGCACAGGTGTGGAGTTCGCCTCCTTCTCCTCTAGTTGTTTCAACTCCTTCTGTTGGTGATGTAAGCCTTGGGAACCCGACAAAGTCATTGGTTGGTTCAGCCTGTGTGCTCACTTGGGCCCAAAGTCGTATTGATCCGCTTCCTGAAAAGTGTGCTAAAGGGACAAGGCAAAAATCAAAAGTGTGTTTTCCATTACCTGACTGTGTGCTGTCTGTTACTCGCTGTGAGTTAAGACAGGAGCAGGACGAAGATCTCTCCCTGAAAGAACTGTTCCAGCAGGTCCGTCCATCTGATGAGTTGGAGAGTGCTGTTCCAGGGTACTTCCTCGAGGATGGTTTGTTGGTGAGAAAGTGGGTTCCTCAAAGTGACAGTTTTGTGGGGATGCCATTTTTCAAGTTGTAGTTCCAACTAGACGAAATTTTGCATACAGCTCATAATACAGCAGGACATTCAGGGGTTAAGAAAACTTGCGACAGGGTGTTGCGCTATTTCTAATGGCCAAGGCTAAAAAGAGACATCTCTGCTTATGTCATTTCCGTCTTTGGTGTTCCGAAAGCAAAGTTATCAAGGAACAAATTTCACTTCAAACATGTTTTCAGAGATTCTAAAACAACTACATGTCAGTCACGCTCAATCCACCCCTTATCATCCCCAAAGCCAGGGAGCTATTGAGCACTTCCGCCAAACCCTAAAATCCCTGTTACGTTCTTACTGTATCGAACTTAATTGTGACTGGGAAGAGGGGCTGCCTTTGCTTATGTTGGCTGCACGAGAGGTTACGCAAGAAAGTACTGGGTTTAGGCCAAATGATCTTGTGTTTGGACATACTGTACTAGCCCACTTGCTGTCCTACAGGACGATTGGAAGAAAACTCCTCTACCAGCGATCTTGACTGATTACATGAATGGTATTCAGAAGGCGCTTGTATAGGGTTGGGTTTTGCTCCAGGGGATCAAGTGTTGATGCTACTTCCGGTCGCGGGCTCCCCTTTTCATGCCAAGTTTGTAGGTCCCTATGAAATTCTTAGGAAAGTTTCAGATCAAAACTATGTGATTTCTACTCCAGATCTCCGGAGAAAAACATAAGATTTCAACAGATTGACATGACAAAGTTATCACTTTGCTTCTTCTGTGGGCCCTTCTATAGGGGAAGGGAGACCAGTGGCAGTGGCAGCTCCCAGAGGAGATTTGTGCCAAATGCCTTTGCTGGTACAGAGTAAGGAAGATGATGTAAATACTCCCGATGATTGCGTCTTGCAGGGCCAACTTAAGAACTTGGAGTCCTCAATAAAATGGATATGTTGCTTGATCATTAGTCTGGTTCCAGGAAGTTGCAGTTGAGTAAGCTGATATTGTCTTTCCCTTCCTTGTTTTCAGATACTCCTTTGCGTACTCACCTGATCGGACATGATATTGACATAGGAGATGAAAAACCTATTCGGCAACGGTTCTATCGTGTTTCACCCAAAAAACATGATCAGCTGGAATCAGAAGTGAGGTACATGTTGGAGCGTTGCCTTGCAGTTCCATCAGATTCAAGCTGGGCATCACCATGTTTGTTGGTGACTAAACCAGACCATACTTTCAGGCCATGTACTGATTTTTGCAAGGTTAACAAGATCACAAAACCAGACTCTTTTACGTTGCCCTGAATTGATGATGTGTAGATCAAGTAGGTTCGGCAAAATCGGTCAGTAAATTTGACCTTTTGAAGGGCTACTGGCAAGTGCCTTTGTCCAAGCATGCTCCGGAAGTTGCCTCGTTTATAACTCCTTTGGGCCCTTACTCATACAAAGTAATGTCATTTGGTCTACGAAACGCACCTGCCACTTTTCAAAGACTGATGAATAGAGTGGTTGCAGGTTTGGATGGCTGTGCGGTGTGCTTGGATGATGTTGTCATCTATAGTGACATATGGGAACAACATTTACAACGCACAAAAGCACTGTTTGACAGACTTACATGGGCCAGTCTGACAGTAATTATGGCAAAGTGTGAGTTTGCCAGGGCTACTGTGACTTACCTGGGTAAAGTAGTGGGCCAGGGTCAGGTCGGTCCAGTGAGAGCCAAGGTTCTAGCTATTGACCAGTTCCCCCCTCTGACAAATAAGGAGTAAATGCGGTTTTTGGGGATGGTGGGTTATTATAGAGCATTCTGTAGAAAATTTTCTTCTGTAGCTGTGCCTCTTACAAACCTCCTCAGTCAAAACAAAAAGTTTGAGTGATCACTGATGTGTCAGCGTGCATTGCTAGAGGTCAAGGCTTTGATCTCCTCTACCCCGATCTTGGCTACCCCTAGGATGAGAAAGCCATTTAAGTTGCAGGTGGATGCTAGCAAGTTAGGAGCGGTGTTGTTGCAGACTGGTGATGATAGAGTTGAGCTTCAATACCTTTTGTGGGGTACATGGTTGCTGACTTCATTGGTGTGGGGTTTGGGTCCTTGCACGTGGTGTTGTGGTTGTCAAAGACGACATTATTGGAACCAACAAAGCCATACTCGGAATGAATGTGATTGCAGACTTTTTTGGGGGGGGGGGCTTTTTAGAGAAAACTCCAACCTAACTCAAGCTAAGACTCCATCTTTTAGTAAAGAGTGGCAGAACATTTTTGTCGACTGCCAGCGTATTCACACAGCCTCCCTTCAAGACAAATGGCAGGCCTCAGCTACATTAGCTAGCTGCCACCCTGTAACCATTCCTGCACACAGTAAAGCAAAATTCCACCTCACCCAAGACGATGATGTACTGGCCTGGTAGAACCTTTAAGGGAGAATGAGGGCGTAGAGGTGGCTAGGGCCTTGGTGACAGTAGGGAGATGACAGATTCCCCTAAAGGTGAGAAATCGAAACCCTTATGCCGTTCACCTTAGCAGGTTCCAGAGGCTGTCCACAGTTGCTGCTGTTGACCCTGAAAGTGTAAAAGAAGGCCAAGAGCTCTCCATGGTGGACGTCAGTCCCGGGATGGTGGAGGTCGGCCTCATTGCCGCTGGCCAGGAACAGCCTGAAACCCCTCAAGGAGATGCCAGTCCCAACCTCTTCAATGGAGATGGGATTATGGAGGAAGAACAAGAACAGCTTAACCAGCTGCTTCGTAAGTGGCAACATGTTTTCTCCATTCATGAAGAGGATTACGGACACACATAGTTGTGGTCAAACATTGGATTCCAACAGGTATCACGGAAGCCATTTCAGAGAGGTTTAGACCAGTGCCCCCTACCCTTCATAAAGAGGTGCGGAGTCTGTTGAAGGGCATGTTGGATGGGGTTATTAAAGAAAGCGGTATCCCCTGGGGTCTGGGTTCGAGTCCAGTTCGGGCCTTTCTGGGTGGAGTTTGCATGTTCTCCCTGTGTTCACGTGGGTTTTCTCTGGGGATTCCAGTTTCCTCCCACCTCCAAAGACATGCTTGTTAGGCTAATTGGTGACTCTAAATTGACCCTAGGTGTGTGTGTGAGTGCAAATGGTTGTATGTCTCAGTGTTGGCCCTGCGTTAGGCTGGCGACTTGTCCAGGCTGTACCCCGCCTCTCGCCCAATGCCAGCTGGGATAGGCTCCAGCAACCCCCGCGACCCTAATGCAGGATTAAGCAGTACGGGAGATGAGTATCCCCTGGGCTTCTCCAATTGTCTTGGTGCAAAAGAAATGTGGGGCCTGGCGATTTTGTGTAGACTATCGCAAATTGAATAATTCCACCCACAAAGACGCTTTCCCCCTACCTCTTATTGAAGACTCTTTAACTAATCTGAACAAGGCAGAGTGGTACTCCACATTGGATCTAGCCAGCGGCTACTGGCAAGTTGAAGTGGAAGAGAGTGACAAAGAAAAGACTGCATTCACGACATCGACATCATTTGGTCTGTTTCAGAGGATGCTGTTTGGCTTGTGTAATGCCCCCACCACCTTTCAGAGGCTAATGCAAAGGTGCTTGGGGGAACAGCTCACAGAATCTGCCTCCTGTTTATCTGGATGATGTGATTGTGTTTTCCGGAAGTTTTGCAGATCATCTGGACCATTTGGAGTTGGTGTTCCAGGCCATGGGACGCTATGGCCTCAAGCTACACCCTGAGAAATGCCAGCTCTTCAAAAAACAGGTAAAGTTTCTGGGACATGTGGTCAGTAGCCAAGGACTTTCTCCTGAGCCTGACAAAGTGACTGCTGAGTGGCAACCCCCCACCACTGTAAAACAAGTTTGTGCATTTCTTGATTTTGTGGGGTACTATAGACGTTTTATATGCGATTTTGCTAAAACTGTTAAACCCTTGAACCCTCGCAGCTGAGGGTGAAACTATTAGATGGACAGACCAGTGTGAGTCGGCTTTCTAGCAGATTAAGCAGGAGCTCTTCCAAGCTCCTATTTTAGCATATGCTGATTACACACTGCCTTTCATAGTGTACACTGATGCTAGTAATTGTGGACTTGGGGCTGTTCTAGCCCAGGAACAGGATGGTCTCGAACGAGTCTTCACCCTCCCCTCCTGAACGTAACGATGCCAACTACAGTTCCTTCAAGTTGAAATTTCTTGCTATGAAGTGGACAATAGTAGAGAAATTCAAAGACTATCTGTGGGGGGCAAAGATCACTTTCATTTTCAAACAGCGGCCTACCATCCCCGGTTACACGTCAACATACTTTTTCTTCAGAAACGGAGTCTTGCGTGGTGAGCGTGCATACAGGCCATGGCCATTGAGTGCATTGCTCATTGTTTTCTTTGAAACAATTGTACCTTCTAATTCCAGGTCTTTCTGAAGCTCTCCACATGTGGCCCTTGGCTCTTGGACAACTCGTCTGATAATTCTTTTCACTCCTCTGTCAGAAATCTTGCCGCTTTATGGTCGAATGATGTTCTTTCCACTTCTGGATTATGGCCCCAACTTGGAACGTTCAAGTTTAGAAATCCTGCTGTAACCAGTGCCATTAGAATGTTTTCCAACAATAAGGTTGCAAAGGTCTTGACAGAGTTCTTTGCTTTTACCCATCATGAGATGCTCCTTGTGTGACACCTTGGTATTGGCACACCTTTTTTTTTTATAGGCCATCAGTTTGGACTGAACCAGCTAATATTCATTTTCACTGACAAGGGGCAGGATGGCTTTCTGATTTCAGCCGGTGTCTTGGCTTTCCATGCCTTTTTCCACCTCACTTTCTGATTGTGTTCAATACTTTTTCCCTCTGTTATGTTACATTATTACACATAACTTAATTTCTGAACTTATTTGCTTTATTTTTCTTTTTATATATGGATTACCAACACCTGGTGAAAATCTCATGTTAATAGCACCTTTGGAAATAGGTTTAGTATCTAGTGTCTTTAGGGTGTCCACATATTTTTACCAAGAAATGCTTTGTCAACAAATTTAAAACTTGATCTTCATGCACCTTGATCTGGGCTGAGATCCAAAAAAGAAAAACACAAAAACAGAATCTTGAAAAAAATAAATAAATAAATATATATATATATATATATATACATCCCTCTCATTTTTGCAAGTTGTGATTAAGAAACAAACTATTTTTGTTGGACAGTTGTAATTGGCTGAGAAACCAGGAAGTGAGGTAGAACAACCTTCCTCCGTAGCTTTCATGTGGAGGCCATTGAACTGACAAGAGAAAGTTTGTGTGCTAGAACATATGTTAGCATAAATACTGGAGATTCAACTCCAGGTTAGTGGGCTGGAGTGTTGGTGTTGATTATAGCAAGACATCCGCTAATTAATTCAAGTTTAAGTTAAAGGTTCACAATGTTTGAACATTCTGTAACTATTGTAGATTTCTTCATTTTAAAGGAAAAATTATTGAGCACTTCATTTGTATGACTTTGACTTTGATTGGATGATTGAATAATTTTTTTATACTAAACACATTATTGGTTTAATTACGAACTTTTGAAGCCTCATATTTGTTTTGGCTAATCTGAATGATGGATTTTTGCATAGAATAATGTATATTCAAACATCTGGCACTAGAAAAACAAGACATTTAGCTGGTGTTCATTTAAACTTTAAAGGACACATCAACAATGCTTTGTCTTTTTTGATCCAATGCTCACACATGTGCATCCTTAATTTGCATATGGTATATTTATCTATTAGCAGTTATTTTTGCAATTTTGGGTTGGAAAATTGTTAAACGTATGAGTTGGTTAATTGAATAACATGTTTAAAATTTACATCTCTCAATTCAAAAACTGCTGGTACTAAAACTACCAATCAACATGCTGGTACTATTTCCTCATGAAAGGAAACTCATGAAGAATTTTATGAGTCTGGAATCTGAGGATCCACTTCTATTTTAGGTTCTGGGAGAGGAAGTCACAATTGTACATTCAGTACATTTACAGGCACGTGCTAGACTTAAGTTTATGTAAATACGTAAACACGTTACTCTGACTAAAATCGGAGTTCTCTTTATACAATTAAGACACCCAGATAATGCGATTGGAATTCAATTTTCTCCACCATATGTACGCTTAATCGGACAACTAACAGGATAATGCGTGTCCGTATGCTCCACAACTGCTGCGCTGGCGTGTGATCCTGGAACAAAAACATCCAAGAACACCGGTCACAGAAGAAGGTAAACAGAGCCAGCAGAAGAACCGTCTGAGAGATAGTGCGCATCTTATCTGCACCAGAAGTAGAGCACACATTACGTACGAGGTTAAAAAAATTTACTATTGTTCAAAATGCCGGTCTTCCGCATTAACAACTCATGTTTATTTTATGATATAATAGGTCAACCGGAAAGGGGGCCGTATTAACATGGTATTAACTCGCTGAAAAGACGCACATCGCCACCTATTGTGGAGGTGGAGGACATGTTCCCATCAGTTATTCGATTTTCTCCACTGCATGTAAACTGGGACAAGGACTGCAGTCAGAATGTTGTAGCATAGCTCAATTAAGCTGTGCATGTAAACGCACTGATTATTCATTCATTCACATACCTCCCTTTTCACCTCTCTGGGCCAAATATAAGACAAAGTAATTAGGAAAAAAATTCATTCTCACACATTCACATGGACAAAAACTCCTTATCCTTTTCCTCATTCACCCCTGTAAAATCAGACATCGTAGTTGGGCAGGGCAGAATAGCTGATCCCACCAACTGATGGAGGGCTGGAGTGGAGTGGAAGAAGCCAGTAAAAAATTAACCTAAAGAGAGAGAAAGAATCAGCAAACAAATATATCAGCTTTTTTTTTTTACTGATAAAATGATTGGCAAATGCAGATGACAGACAGAAACCCCACCTCTTCCGAAGACTTCCCGCAGCAGAGCGAGCTTTGGCTTGCAGGTGTGTGACGGGTGGTGAGGCAGCTGCGAAGAAGAAGATGATGAAGAGGACAAAGAACCTCTGTCTTTGCTCCTTAATCTGTTTCTCTGCTCTATGGGAGTCTCGTCTGTGATTATGGAGACCAACTGTAAGGATATACAGTCAGTTACTTTGAGAACATTCTCATGTACTCCAGAAGGCCTTTCAATATTCCCTCTAAAAATCATCATTGATACCTGATACCCTGAACCCGAAAGAGCAATGCCACCAATGACCATTAGATGCTAACTCTAATCAAGAGACTACCTCCAAGACTTAACACTGAAGACATTGCCAAAAACTGCTTTTCTTCAAACAGCCACTTGAAACTGGCTCAAAAAGCTAGTCAATCCCCATAGATATAATCTTGGAACATTTTTAAATTAGCTTAGGTGCACTCTGGCTCTGCTGAGGTGACCAAAGACAACCGAAGACAACACACTGGGCTTCAAAACCAGACCTTCAGGAAACCTAGTGGTTGTGTCATGTAGGGTTCATGCAACTTTGTACAGTATGGGGTTTGTCCAGGATGTCTTTTGGACTTCCTTTCTGTGGAGCATCAATGTTTTCCTTTTTTTAGGATTGAGATAGAGGACTCTTTTAAGCTTAGTTTGCAGTAGATGTGTATTTTTGTTGGTTTCATATTAGTACGTGCTTGTTGATCATGAGGTAGGTCTTTGCATTTTTGAGAATTTACCTGGTTTAGAATGCCTCCAGGTGTTGGAGACTTTTTAACACTTTTTCACCTGGCGTGCCGATGAAAAGACTAGTTGAAGTGTAACCAGATAACATTTTGCAGTGTTAGCTAGAGAGGAATGAGCTAACTAGGTACTAGGTTCTAGAAAAGTGTAGTTACGTTATTTTGTGATGGCATTATGTGGTGGCATTAATTAATGAAGTGTTCTGTGTGAAGGTAGGGGGGATTGTATATACACTATATTGCCAAAAGTATTCGCTCATCTCCCTTTGCATTCATATGAACTAAAGTGACATCCCAGTCTTAATCCATAGTTTAATATGATGTTGCCCCCCATTTGCAGCAACGACAGGTTCAACACTTTTGGGAAGGAGTGTGTTTATGGCATGCTATTGGACCATTCTTTCAGAAGCATATTTGTGGGGTCAGACACTGATAGATGGATGTTGGATGAGAAGGCCAGCACAGTCTTCACTCTAATTCATCCCAAAGGTGTTCTATCAGGTTGAGGTCAGGACTCTGTGCTAAACTCGCTGATCCATGTCTTTATGGCCCTTGCTCTGTGCACTAATGCGCAGTCATGTTGGGACAGGAAAGGGCCATCCTTAAACTGTTCTTACAATGTATGGCATTGAGAGCATGGAATTTTATAGAATCTCTTGTTTTGCTGAAGCACTCAGAGTTCCTTTCACTGGAACTGAGAGGCCAAGCCCAGCTCCTGAAAAACAACCCCACACCATAATCCCCCCTCCACCAAATGTCACACTTTGCACACTGCGGTTAGACAGATACTGTTCTAATGGCAACTGTAAAACCACACATATGTTTATACACCTGTGTCTATGGAAGTGTTTTGAACACCCGAATTCAATTATTTGGATAGGTGAGTGAGTATATTTTTGCTTTGCTAATAAAGAGATGAATAGCAATCACATTTTGTCAATTTTTCCATGGATGGGTAGTAGAATTGGCACTGCAACATCAGCAAGTTGCACAATTTGGAAGAATAATTTTTATTCAGCAACTAAACATTTGCCAAATTTATGTCTGTGTGCAGATACCTGATCATAGAAGATGACCAAGACAAACACGCCAAACAACACCGACTCCACCAGGAGGATGATGTAATGAGCACTGTGACGGAAAATAACATTAACAACATTAACAACTACATCTAAACAAGAAGCCGCTGTACGCTGAAAACATGGCTTTGACTTAAAAGATGACTCACACTATCAGGTGTTTGCAGGGTGTCTTCTCTCTGTCTTGCTCGGTGTTGCCTTCTCTCTCAGTTCTTATCTGCCACACCCATGCTGACACTACCAGTACCATGGAGTACAGACTGGCTACACCTTCAGTCATAGACAGAAACACAGCATGAGTCAGATCACCTTCAGCTATAATTGAGTGGGCAGTGGTAGAAGTTGCACTAGTCGCATAGTTGTCTGAAAAGTTCCATTACCATCTTTTATTTAATACTTGCCAAGACACAGCTCCTGTTTTTCAAAACAAATGGAGAAACTGGATGAAATACTTTTGGTTCAACTCCTCAACACAGTTATTGATCCTAAAAACATGCAAATTAGCAAACAGATGAGAGGATAATGAAGATAAATAGAAGATGATGGATGAATGGTTGGAGTCTGCTCAAGAGGGACAGTGATGGTCCATGCGGCGTAAGCACCTTTGGCAGACACGGCAGTGATGCGCTCTCGGAGGTCTGTAGGTTTCACAGTGACTGCAGGTCGTCCAGCCTTCACAGCCCTATAAACAATGAAAAATACAAAGTCATGAAGCACAAGTAAAAATAACATAAGATTTTGGGGTTTTATAGTTACATGTACAGTTACACATAGTATAGTGCACAGTGAAATGTATTTTAGTACCTGCAGTCAGTAGTAAAAAAATACAAAAGAAAAAAAACAGTAATAATGCCACAGAGCACACAAGGTAAAAACATATATTTTTTATTGACACAGCTGCGATATTGTAAATGTACATACTGTACATACATGTACAATATTGCAGCTATGTTGAGCAGACTGATGGGGATAGCATGGGGATAAACACCCTTCTTCAGTCACTCAGTTTTTGCTCTCAGAGTGTGGTGTTTCAGGATCTTTGTGGCCCTTAACCTGCAATATATTGTGTAAATGTCCTGAAGTTTGGGGAGGGCGATTCTGATGGTCCACTCCTGAACAGACCACCCAGGGCCAGGAAGTCCTGCCTTGTGCAGTTTCCCATCCAGGTGGTGATGCTTCCACACAAGATGCTCTCGATGATGCAGGTGTAAAAGTTCCTGAGCACCTTGAGAGGAAACTTAAAGTCTCTGAGGGGTCTGAGGTGGTAAAGACTCTTCTACCTTCTTCATGATGGTGTTAGGTGATGCCATGACAGGTCCTGTAAGATGGTCCCTACCAAGTATCTCAAAGTGTCTTCTTTTTCCACCCCACAGCCACTGATAATAAGTGTAAATGTAAGTCCCTCTGCTGTTTTCTGCAGAAGTCCCCTATCAGCACCAGCCTTCCAGGTGGGAGGCCTGCCTCCTGTAAGTTGTCTTGTCATTGTGGGTCTATAGTCCCGCAACAGCGGTGTCATCAGCACACTTGATTGATGTTGATTGTGTTGGAGTCTGACATGGCCTCGCAGCCATGTACGTACAGTGAGTACAGCAGAGGGCTGAACACCCAGCCATGGGGAATTTGGTGTTGAGAGTGAGTGGAGCTCAAGTTAGGTGACCCACTCGAAGCACATGTGATCTGCCAGTCAGAAAGCTGTAGACCAGCCTTTACAGGGAGGAATCCAGACCCAAGTCATACAGCTTACAGACTAGTCTGGACGGGACCATCGTATTAAATGCTGAGCTGTAGTCAACAAACAGCACTCTTACAGTTTCCTTCCAGAGTATACAACTGTGAGTGCTTAAGTGCTCTGGGCGTGGGTCGTCTGTTTGTCAGCCAGAGTAGCATTGGCACACACCAGGGCCGTGTGTGTTGCATTGTAGCCTTCAACACCACCATCCCAGCCTTGCTGCAGGACAAGCTTTCCCAGCTGAGTGTGTCTGACTACATCTGCAAGTGGAGACTTCTTGTCGGTGAGAAGGCAGCATGTGATGCTGGGAAAACTCACCTCTGACTCAGCATCGGTTCACTTCAAGGCTGTGTTATTTCCCCTCTGCTCTTCTCTCCTTCATTAAATTCACTTTTATGTATATAGCATCAGTAACAATATAAATTGTTTCAAGACACAAAAAATGGCCCAACACCTCCAGAGCAAGCCTGGAGGCGATGATGGCAAGGAAAAACTCCCTTTTAACAGGATGAAACCTTGAGCAGAACCCAGCTTGACTCATCTGTCTAAGACCAGCTGGGCAGAAACAGAGAAGAGAGAAAAGAAGAGCAGGAGAAACAAGATAAACTTCTGTCATAGATACATACTGTACAATGGGCTGAAGGAAACACATAGAATCTGAATCTAATAATAAAAGATAACTGATGATCTTATGTGACTGTTTGAGACTATAAAGGCAATATAATCGGTAGGTTGGAGAACTGTTCATCCAGGTAGGAGTGGATAACTGCAGACCATGAAGACTGGGCAGGTTGATGAGGCCATGACAGCAGATATAGTTTGGAACTCCACAGGTCAGATACAGCACTCTGGGTATGAACACTGGGCAGGTTGATGGGACCACAACAACAGATGTAGCTTGGAACTCCACAGGTCAGATATACAGCACTCGAGACCCACACAAGAAGATGGAGGGGGATAGAGGTGTACAGATGAACCTCCAATCACCAGTTTGTCAAGCTTCTGAAGTTTCTACATGGGATAAATTTCTGATGGGGACGGGTCTGCCTACAGGTGGGAGACTGATTGTCTGTTGTCCTGTTGTGGCATTATAAACCTACAGCTGAATGCTGTAAAGACCATAGAGATGGTCGTAGACGTCAAGAAGAACGCTGACCCACCTGCCTCATTATCCTGAGTAACTCCCAGGTTGACGCTATGGAGTCCGTCTGCTTCCTAGGGTCCATCCTAATACAGGACCTAAAGTGGGAACTGAAAATCAAAAAAGCACAACAGAGGATGTACTTCCTGTGGCAGATGATGAAGTTCAACCTGCCAACAACAATGATGGTGCACTTCTACACCTTCATCATTGAGTCCATCCTCACCTCCTCCATTACCATCTCGCTGCCACTGCTTAGGACAAAGGCAGACTGTAACATATTATTTGCTCTCCTGAGAGGGAAACTGGCTGCGATCCGTCTTCTTTTCAGGGCCTGTACATGCCGTGGACACTGGCGGGCAGAAAAGATTACAGCCCACCACCACCATGTTACCTCGACATGTATCACCCACCTAGACCAGTCCAGGTACCCCCACCCCATAGCAATTACACTCCTTTAGGGCAGCAGCCATCCCCAGCAGGATGCAGCCTGACACAGGAAGACACACAAAAGCGGTTTAGGATATCAGAACATACTGCATCATGATGTACTGTATCAGGATCAGGACATACACTATCAAGTCATTTCATATCATGTTGTATTGTGCCATATTATATCATTACATATTGTATAATAACATAGAGCATTATACCATAAAGTATCACAATGTATCATATCATGACATACTACTGTATCACAACATATTGTAGTACGTTAGATCGTATCTGTCATATTGTATCACATCCTATCATTGCATCACATTGTATTATTTCATATTGTATTTGAATATGTGATTGCATCTCGGAGTTTTTCATCATGTTACTTTATACTGTATCTTATCTATCTGGCCATATTTATTTGCAATATTTTGCTATCATACTACACTTTCTGTTAATGTTCATGACACGATTTGGTATGTTATTTTGACCTTAAAGACAGGATAAACAGCCAGAGAGACTGTGTCATGACTAGATACAGCACAAAGTTTACAATGACAAGCTCCAAAACAGATATTAGTGCAGCTGTTGATACAGGGCAACCCTGAAATTAATAATGTGTACAGTTGTTGCACTTGTTTTTTTTATCAATGTCTTGATGGTCCCTTTATATGACTATCAGCTGTAGGCTCTGTTTTTAGTTACACACATTTCCACTGAGTTCAAGCGCAAATTTAAATTCTTAATAAAATTAATCTCTGATCTTGTGAAACTGACATACAATACAATAATTATCTCAGGCAGGTTATAGACTGAAAACAGCAACAGAAAATGGACTCACCCGCTCATTTATCCGAGATGAATGGGCACAGAGATCTGGGAAGTCTACGGCTGCCTTGGGAAGAGGCACCATACCTTAACATACAAACACAAATGTGACAATTTTCCTGCATTTCTCCATCGTTCCCTATCACATGACTAAAACTGTCCTATTTCAACTGAGTTTGGTTTTTCCATACCCTTCCTTAAAAAAGGAAAATCCCAACCAAAAAGGCTGGGATTGTTTTAGTTTTAAGCCGTTTTTGCAAGGCATGCTTTAAACAGTTTACTGACCATCTGAGAAAACAGCTTTGGCGTGGCAGGCAAGCAGCAGCAGAATAAGATTGAATACTGACCCATGTTGAGTACACCACACACTGTAAGTGAGTGGAAAAGCAGATTTAAAATTATAAAACAGTTTCATTACTGTCTGAAAAAACATGGTTTTTAACTGCATGAGATGGATCCTCTTTTATCTATAATATACCAGAGATTAGTCAACTACAGAGTGTTTAAATTCTATCATACCTAATAGCCATAACCATTCCTTATACTGACACAACCAACCATGATTACTTATGATTAATCATTTAGCTGACTTAATCACCAGCTCATAGTTTTTTAGACAAAAGAATGTCATGAACTTTTTTCTGGCCAATTATCTAAAACTGGAAAATGTTAAAATAGTTTACTATATTATAAAGCTACGTTATTTGTGTTTTAAACTGGATGTTTCGTTTTATTTATTTGTTTTGAGACAGTTTGGAACCTTTACCGCTTTAAAATCACCACAAATGTATATGTTTTAGCTTGATTATTGAATTGTGACTTAATTAAAAGTATTTTGAAGCCAAAATATTAAACTTTAAACTTTATTTATTTATATAGCTCTTTTCATACTAAAAAGCGACTCAAAGTGCTTTACATAAATAAAAACATAAAACATTACAACAAGACACAAAATCAAGAAACCAACACATAGAAACAGACACATAAAAAACACACTCACACATACACGCGCACACATACATACACACGTACACTGCACATACACAGGCACGCACATGTCCACACTCACAGTAATCTACACACTAAGAATTGTCAGCAAGACATGGCAGGACACAGAGGCTTGAGGCAGGGAACCTTATGGGCGTCCACACTGAGGGGGCCCCAGCCCTAAACCATAGGAGCATCACTGTAAGGATCATCCTGACCCGGGAAGAGAGGCCCCCACACCAAGGTGCAGAATGCCTAACCACCCAGGCCGAAGGGACCCAAGGGACGGCCTCCCTGTGTGTCCTAGATCTAACTTGTGGTGTTGTTATAAGGCCGGTGCAGGAAGACCTCAGGGTTTGTGAGGGTTGATACGGTAAAGGTAGGTCAGACAAATAAGAAGGCCCAAGACCATTAAGACATTTAAAAACTACTACAAGAACCTTAAAACCCATCCTGAAACGCACGAGGAACCAATGCAGTGATTTTACAACTGGTGTAATGTGCTCTTGCCCTCTGGTCCTCATCAGCACACCAGCGGCTGAATTTTGTAAAAGTTGGAGATTGTAAATACTCTTTTTAGGAAGACCAGAGAGCAGAGCATTACAATAATCCAGAAGACAGGGGATAAAAGCATCAGCACCTCTGTGCTAACCTGACAGAGAAATAGGCAAACTCTGGCTATATTTTTGAGTTGGTAAAAAACTATCTTTGTAATATTTTTGATATGTGGAATAAAACTAAGCTCATGCCCAGATTTTTTTTTTTTTTTTTTTTTTTACAGATTGTGATATCTTAAAATCTTGTAAAAACATTATCTGCCATCCATGCCTTAATATCTAAAATACAGTTTAAAAGTGCATCAATAGACCCTGTGTCATCAGGAGACATGGCAATGCACAGCTGTGTATCATCAGGATAACTATGAAAGTTGATGCTATGTCTCCTTATGACGTCCCCCAGGGGAAGCGTATATAAGTTAAAGAGAGTTGGGCCTAGAACTGACCCCTGGGGAACCCCAGGGTCAATTGCATGGGTTCCTGAGGAACAGCTATCCACACTCACAAAGAAGCTTCTATCAGAGAGGTATGAGATGAACCAGTTAAGCACAGTGCCAGAGAGGCCAACCTGGTTCCTCAGTCTGTTAATTAAAATACGATGGTCTACTTTAATGAAAGGTGGCAGTTAGATCCAGCAGAACCAAGACTGTGAGTTTATGGTTATCTAAATTACACCTGATGTCACTTAAAATCTTTAAAAGGACTGACTCTCTACTGTGGTTCATCCTAACACCAGATTTATTCTTCTCTAAGACGTTATTTTTACTCAAGAAATCGTTTACTTGAATAATAACATGTTAAAAATGGTAAGTTGGATACTGGCCGATAGTTATTAAAATTGTTTGGTCCAAATTGCTCTTCTTCAGAAGGGGCCTCACCTGTCTGAAGGGAGCAATTCACAATATATAGCAGCTTTTCTTCAAAGAATCCATGAAATGTTTTAAAAACTTGGGTGTGGGTGTGGGAATTGGGTCTAAAAGGTAGGTTGTGGGCTTTACTTGGGAGAAAACTTGTGTTTCCAGTGTTTCCTCATGTAAAGTCAATGATCCAGGTGCATCAATGGTTAAAATCTGTTGAGGTAAAAGACTCAACCTAATGTCATTGATTTCACTTCTGAAGTGGTCTGCAAAGTGGCATTATTAGGTATTCTTGACAATCTGTTAAAATTTGTCTGTTATATGGTCTATAGAGAAGAGGAATTTGGGGTCATTTTTATGTTCTGTAATTAGTTTGTGGAAGTGGGAAATTCTTTCCTGTTTGACTGTGTTATTGTAAGTTTTGAGGAGTTCCTGTAATATTTCATAATGAACAGTTAGCTTTGATTTTCTCCATCTCCTCTGAGCTCTCCTGCAGTTTCTTTTCAGATGTTTCAGATGTCATTTCTCCACAGCCGTGTAGGTTTTGATTTATTGATTTTAGTAACAAGTGGAGCCACTGAGTCCAGCGCAGACTTCAGTTTGCTGTTAAAATCATTATTAATAAAATCACAGGACACTGGTACGCAGAAATGTGGAGTTTCTATCTATCTAGGGTGTAGAATTGGTTAGGGACAGTAGGGACAGGTCCCTACCAATATTCAACCGCTGCTGTGTAATCACTATCAAATTCAATACAACCGCTGTCGTAGGTGTTTGGTCAGTATAATGATTATGGCACACAAAGGGTTAAATATCTGTCTCTGCTGGAAGTCCTGCCTCTAATTTAAATATCGTTCTCTGATTGGCTGCCGGTTTCTCGCTAGCGTACATGTGATTTGCTGTCCCCGCTGTCACTCCACCTGCTTGTAAAAGCTACATTCAACCCGTCAGTTGGACGAGAGGCAGTGCATGAATGTGCAACCGCAAGTTGTCAACATGTTTGGCATTTGTTCTGCCTAGATCACGGCAGCTAGACGGATTTTAATATCAGTGATGTCATCTACATTTTTGTTTGTATCTGTTTGCGTGCGTGCGTGCTCGTGTGTGTGTGCGTGTGTACAGTATAGGATTTGGAGAATGTCAAAGAAAACTGGATTTAAGAGACTTCTTTAGGATTCTTCAAGTTACTTCAAGGGTAAATAACTGTAGAGGCTCAGCAATACAGATATTGAAGAAAAGGTATTATTTCTGTAAGTAAGTAAGTATTTCTGTGGAAGACAGCAACTGTTTAAAAACACAAAGAAAATCTGTGGTGGAAATATAATAAAACCTCAGATTCTGGATGATCATGTGATTTTTGCATCCATATTTTGGGGTGAGTAAATTACACGTACTAATTGTGTGAAAGTAAAAGCCTTTTTTTGCTCAGGTAATAACTTAACCATCAAACTCTATGATTATTCTATCCCTAATCTGGTCATATTATATAGTAATTACTAAATTTAAATTTACGTCCGGTTAAGATAACGTTTAGATGTGGCTGAGATTGTGGAGATTGTATACAAATAACAGTTTTATATAGTTATGGTTTACGTCGAATTAAAGGGTACCTCCCGCTGGTTGAGAAAAACACCATAGTCCGAAAAGAAGACCGACTGTTATGGAGCGAATCAGACGCCTCATTACGTAAGTTGCATGTAAACAAGCCGACAACCGTATGTTACATGTGTCATACAATTCAAGCCCATTTAACAAACATATCCATTAAACATTTAAACAAAGGTTACAGTTAGAAAAGTCAGCCCTTTATCAGTTCAACATAGGTAAAAAGGGGAAGGCTGCAGATAGATCTGATGGCTGTCAAATGAATGGAGGCAGTTCAAAGAAGACGCTCTGTCGGTTTTTAATGGTACAAAAACACGAAGTACCCACCTATCCGAGTACGCAGGGATGAGGACACATTGTATGACAACGTAGTCAGCGTAAAGCACATTTAAATAAGTTAAAATCAGAAAGATAACGCCGTAGGGATCTCGCCTTCAGCGCACGAACGCCATCTTCTGATAAGCTCCGCCCCTTGAATCCCTTTTTCTGGGTGACGTCAGGTTGTAACCTGCAGCTTTCAGGACCGTGGGAAACCATACTGTAAATGAAATGAAATGAAATTAAAACCTATGCCAGTTGTCTAGACTTTATAGACTAATGTATTTGTTATATTTCATTTTATTTTTATTTCATGTCATCTCTTTATACTTGTGACCAAGTAGTTTCCCTTATGGATGAATATAGTCTGTCTATTATTCCTATTCATTATCAAACTAATTGGTGAACAACTGTGAACTGTATTGAACTCATACTCTTTAGGAGAACAGATAGATAGATAGATAGATAGATAGATAGATAGATAGATAGATAGATAGATAGATAGATAGATAGATAGATAGATAGAAACAAACACAAGGTGGCGGTAGACATATGTGGAGTTGACATTTACATTCTGTCGCTCCTCCCTGGAAGTAGGCAGCAACCAGCTCTTTCTCTTGTAGCAAACTTTTCACTCGCTGTGTTTGTTCATGTAAGCCGCCTTTCCTTGAGGATATTATTTCACTTGTCTTCGACGTGTTTATTCGTTTTTTGTGAGGGCTAAAGTTTTGCGAAAAAGAAGGGGATACACTCCAAGGCAAGAGCCGGAGAAGAAGACGAAACCTGGAGGAGGAAAAGGGCGTTCATACTAAAAAGTCAATATGGAAGTTCCTGGTATGCAGGTAAGAGGAAAGGTGGACACAAAGTCTCATTTGATTGCCTTTTTCGGCTCTTTTCCCCCAGCGTCAGTACTCAGCTAGACCAGTTGATCGAACTCTGAGGAGGCGTTGAGCAACTCCAGATCATTTCCTGTGTTAGAAATTCGTTACCTGGCGTTTATTTGAGAAAAAAACAGGACTCCATGTCCACATGAGCCATGCTCAGCCTTATCAACAGAAATGTGACGGTAGATGCCGCTTTAACACTAACATAGTTTCTTACATTATGACTTTGGTGTTCTAAATTGCCTTTAAGTATCTATCTATCTATCTATCTATCTATCTATCTATCTATCTATCTATCTATCTATCTATCTATCTATCTATGTGTATATTCACATAACTACTCATGATATGATTTAGCTAATCCTAATGGACTTTACAGTGACTTAATATCGTTTATATCTCTTTAAGGATTCCCATAGTATGTGTGTAGGGATTTATGTTTTAGTTCTGATGCTCCATTCAGTTTACAACGACTTTGCAGTGTTTATGTCTCTCCAGGTATCTCTTCAGTCTTCCTGTATTATGCCTCTCGTGCTAACAATGAATACCCCTTAACATATCCTATAATATTTACATAATGACATATGGCGTTTATAAGTCTTAACGCCTCCTGTATTAGCTTTAAAATGATAATTATGGCATTTAGTAACCTGTAATTTAGTTTAAAGCAACTTAAAGTTGTTTGTATCCCTGGTCTTTAATATTCTCTTAATGACTTTTAATGTGACTTACAGATTGAGTCAAACATGTGGATACATCCTTACTAAGTGTTATGTTTTGTTTTTATTATCATTATCCATGTTGTAAATGAATATTGAAGATATCAAAACGACAAAGGATAACAAAGACAAACTATTAAATAAACCAAAACATGTTTTATATTATAGACTCTTCAAAGTCTATACCTTTTTCAGGGTTGCATGTGGTGTTGGTCCACAGTTCTTTGTTCGACTGCTGATCTGAATGATATTGCGGCAAGAACCATTCAACTAAGTAAAGAGAAACAACTGTCCATCATTAATTTACGATACAAAGGTCAGTTAGTCTGAAAAATTTCAAGTACTTTCAAATTATCTTGAAATGCAGTCATCAGTACCACCAAATATCGAGTTCAAATTCAGACATATCGTCAACATCTACTGTTCAGAGAAGAGCTCTTCATGAGAAGTTCTACAAGAAGCCACTACTGTGGAAGAAAATTAGAAAGGATTTAGTCACAATTTGACAATCTTTAAATCCGTTGTTCTGGTTTACCAGATTTCAGCAAAATCATTATAGAATCCAAACTAGCAGCTAGCTGGTGAATAAACTGGGAGCATAAATTCCAGTTATGCTGAAACTCATCAAGTTTGTTGTAGACATATCAATCCAATACAAATATTTAGATTTTATTTTATGTTTTATTTAGTGCCCATTAGATTTTGTGTCAATTTTAAAACCAGTTATTTTGGTTTGTCAGTTTTCATTAGAAAAAAATAAATAAAGGAAGTCTGTGCATGCTAGAAAGTTATCTACTAGCTAGTGAGCACAGATGAGCATTTAGCAACTTAAGAAAGCATCTTTGTTTTTTTGAAGCACAAGTTTTAATTTGAGAGATTTGTTAAGTTTTTCATTGTCTTATAATAAAAATACAGCATGGAGGATGTATGGTATGAAGCATATTTAAGCTGTAGCAAGATGCCATCCTATCCTGTAGTGGAACTGAATATTTAGTACTTCTTTAGGACAATGGCCTATAACTCATCATCAAACTATATAAGGACTAATAAGGAGAGTTAACTCCACCACTCAACCAAATTTTATTGTCACTGAATCTATGGTTACATACAAGTGTCTCTACCAGTGTTCCTACAGTATTTCTGTAGTGACTTATATTGTCATGTTCATACTCCAGTGCTATAATATTGACGTTTGAATTTAAATGTTGACTGAACCATCCCAAACTAGAGCCTATCCATGAATTTGCAGCGTTCATACCTCTCAAATTGTCCTTTTAATATATTTGTACTGATTTCTGTATTGACTTTATTATTCCAAGTTTAGTTTACGTTTGGTTTGTGGTACTTATATCTCTTATATCTTAAAACCCTCCATAATATTTATTTAATGATGTCTAATTTGACTTGGCTATCCCAAGTTTAGTTTACAGTGGAAATATAGTATGTATATCCCCTAATAATTATTTATAACGCGCTTTAAGCTAACTCTTGAATTTCCCCCAGGGGATGAATAAAGTATTTTTCTATTTTATTTTTCTAAAGTTAAGTCTACTTGTGATTTGCATTGATTTATATGTGTTCTTGGTACAAAAGGTTGAGTTAACATCTATTTTAAGGTGTGTATATCTCTTAAGGTTTCCTGTCTTAGTCACATAATGACTTATGATGTAGCTGCTCTGTATTGAGTTGTTTGTGACTTTGATTTATACTGATCTATATGGTAAGTTTTATACTATGTGGAGTTGACATTTATTCCATGAGTCGATGTGTGACTTAAATACATAATCAAACACAGTGTGGCTCTGTTACTCAGTGCTCAATTTATTATAATTAATGGCGTTCTTACCTGTTGTATAGATATTCCTATATTTACTCATGTATGTGTACTCTCATTTTAGTGACGCTCTTTAATGTTTTTGTAATGTCTCCATAGTGACTTGGTGTGTCTTGGGAGCTTATTTATAGCTATGGTATCTTTACCTAGTTAACAGTGGGGGTTGTGGATAAGATAGTAGGTGTGTGTGAGCCTTTCTGACATCACTGTAGTATTTACTAACCTATTTTATGTCTGTTTTTATTGGATCTTTGTGTGTGTTGTCAGATTATATTTATTGAAAGTAAATCAGAGGATGTGCCTTAGTTGTTGTTAAGGTGTGCAATGTGAGTTATAATTGTGGAAAAATCTTCCAACCCGGCTTTCAGGTGTGTCTACCTGTGCAACTAGCTTTCTCTGCCGGCTCTATTTGTTGCTAGTGGGCGGCCCCTGAAGTAGAGTCACAGGCTTGTAAAATTCAACATGCATCTGACCCCCAGAACCAGCTGTAGGTGTACCTGCTAAGAAGACAGTTGGTTGTGTAACACTAGGCCTGTCACGATCATCAACGAATTAATTAATCGTGTGATAAATGAAAACCAACTCGATCATTTGCCGATATATTGCCATGTGCATATCCATTTGTTTTCCTCATCTCTCTCTACCAAACAGGCTTGCTGACAAGAGGGTTCTCGGGCTCAGCACCTGGACGAATTGGTTCCATACATACAGAAATGAATGGAGTGAACCCTGATGTCAATCATCTACTCTCTTTTTTTCAGTGGGGCGTGGGCCTGGGGGCGGGGCTTCTAACTGGAAGTGAGCCTCGTCAGGAGTAGAGAGCATGGTAACGTGAGCTGAAATTTGTAGGAATGAAAGGGATGATTTCAAAGCTGAATGCCAGAGCGTGGGGACATTTTGTGTTTAAACCAAATGACCAACGTGAATCCATTAACATGGGCGAGCCAGTATGTCATATTAGTTTGAAAGTAGAGGCAACAACAAAAGTCAATTAAACCAACTTGTTTTGCACACAGTGGACATGCAGAGAAGCCTTGGTCCCGACAGTTAACACTCACTGAAGTGATTGGTCGACAAAATAAATACTAACGAAACAGCACATAATGGTGGGTGCTCACAGTGTGGAGTTGAAAAGAAATGCAGCCCTTTACAGTGTCCATTTTATTTTTAACGTTTTTTTGTTTGTTTTATTTATTGAAGGTATTTAACAGCTCTTGACATTCCAATTATAATGTTAAATACGCTTGAGAAATAAAAGTTTATTGCTTTTGAAAGGATGTATTTACATTATTATGCCACGTTATCATTACATTAGTGGAAAAAAATGGTCTTAAAATAATGTTGTTTATCGGCAATAATTTGTGGGACAATATATTATCCAGCAAAATTTGTTATCGTGGTCTATGTAACACTGGAACAACTTGATGAATCAATTAATTTGACAGCAAATAGCAGTAGTCCAGTTTTAGAAGCTGTTTGGCAGTTAATTGTGTAAAGCAATTCAGGTTTGTCATTGTCTTTCTGAATCCAGTACAAATTATTTTTATATATTGTGTTGGTCGGAGTATATCAGCAACTCTGTCACTGTGTCTTCTAGTTATTAGAAATGCTACAATCAATATTCGTATCAGCAAAAACTTTGAGCTAAAATATAATTTAAAGTATAAATACAAATATCTTCAGTTATTCTGCAGGTAGTCAGAATATTTAGGCAGCTCTGTCTCTTTGGCCTCTGTCTACTGACTGTTTTAGAATCTGTAATCTTGTTGTTTTGCTTTGCTATTTTTAGGAAAAAATGCTGACGCAATCCCGTAGATGCTACCAAGTTAGTAGGTAACTGTTGAATACAGTTGAGTGTTTAACAATTTTAGAAAGACATACCATTTTTTGAAGCATGGATATTAGTTATGTCGTGACTTGGTAATGTGATGGCAATATTCTGCCCGACTGAAACATATTTTTGTGTGAATAAGGAATCAAATTACTGTTCCGCATTTTAGGCTTGTTTTGATTTTCTAATTTTCAGAAAAAGGAATTTGTTGAATGCTAGAAGTTTAACAGCTAACTGGCGAACACGGGAGAATTTAGCAGCTAAAGTCACCAAAGAGCAAAAGAGAAGGGTTATACTTACACAAGTACTTTGGACCCTTTAAACTGTTTTCCTTTTTATTATCAGTGGACTTTGTTTTGAAATCCAAGCTCTGCAGAAAATGTCTTCAAAAGCCTGCAGCTGATGATTTTGGTGGTTACGGTACTTCTCTGATGCTGTGCATCGTATTTCACATCTTTTGAGAAAGAAACATCATGTAACACAGAAAAGTAAGCCTGATACAATTTCGAAACTGTGCTATCATTACGCAAGCTTCCCAGCAACTGACTCTGTTATTTAAAATGCTTTTACAGTCTGTGTCCAATAATGAGTTTCTTGTTGGACTTTGACATTAACTATGTCGGACAACACATGGTCATACCATCTCTTTCAAGGTTTTATAAAGAAAATAAATAAATAAATAAAATATAACAGAGCTGTCTTGATCATTAGAGAGAAATTTAATATTAACATCCTTTAAATATAATTAGTTATTTAACTTGATTATTTTAAGTTTTTGATTTCTTATTTGGTCGTAGAAACACACCTACAACCAATTTAGAAATTTAGAAGATCCATGTCTTTGGATGGTGGGTGGAGAGATGCACAGACCCAGAGAGATGCACAGATACACAGGGAAAACATACAAACTCCACACAGAAAAGCCCCAGTCGGAGCACCACTGTGCGGCCACTAGAAAATTAATCAAATCAATGAATTTGTTGAATCCGTTTTTTTTTTTTTTTTTTTTTTTTTAAAACTTACACACATTCTACATTTCAGTCCCACGACAGAATTTAAGACATTTGCTATGCACGGTTTGATAAATGAGGTCCCTGGTTCTGAGTTCATCAATGTCACTCAAACTTTCCTGCATTCTTACTTTTAACCTTACTGGTGTAACTTAGTCAGATCTTGTGTGAACAGACACAACATGAGTTGCAGGGTGTTAGTAGTGTGACACTCATAGCGGAGAAGCCAGTTGCAGGCGTGTCATGGGAGATGGCCTCATTGTGTCCACATCTTCCTCCCCTTTGTAGTTTTCATGGCTACACGTTAACTTAGCTACAATTCTCACAGTCACGTAATCACAGGCTTCACCAGGCCGGGACTTGTTTCTGGGAGATAAATAATTGTCAGCCAGCTGCCAGTGAGTTTTGAATATGGAGGGTGAGTCATTTTTTCTGAAGTCTGAATCATACTAGACTAGTTTTACCCTTCACTGTTAATGTGTCTATGGGTATTGACATTGTCCTTGATTGGGGCTCGTAAACGCAAACCACATGACAGCACAGGAGCTCCTGTGTCGGGCAGACACTTCGTAAAGTTGTCCAGTCTAAATGGTAAGTGATGCAAACAACTGAAAAGAATGATAAAGCATGTTGTGAATAAATTTGTAAGCTACTCAGTTCATTACAGGATTTTGAATCAATGAATATTTTTGGATAATCAATTAACCCCTTTGTTAATTTATCAATGAATCATTACTTCGACTTCTACAATTATTATCCAAAAACAAAGCTGCTTCCTCTCCATCCTTGTTTCCTCCTTTTTCCCTCCTGCCCGTCCTTGTTCGCTCCTCTCCATCCTTGTTTCCACATGTGCCTCCTTATCCCTTAACGTCCTTCCTTGTCACCTCATGTTATTTTGTTCTCTACAATGACAAAGCAAGTTGTGTCTGACCTAACCCTAACCCTTTCTAAGCTACACAATTAGTTGATGATGGAATGTTTAATCCATTAATGTTTTTGGTAATAGATCGAAGGGTAAATTATCAATAAATAGTGATCATAATCTTTACAATTAATATCTAAGAAAACTAATCTGAAACAAGGTAACTGGACTGTTGGGTTTCTTGAAAACAAGAATAAGAAACCCAATAAGCACAACAAGTCAAGTTGCCCTGAACCTTCACACGTATATTCTAAACTTAATTGTTAAATCAACATAAACATAAAAATTTCCAACATAAAATAACTGTGAAATCACTTCATGATGTCCCTCATCACATTGATCATCCACAACGATAAAAACACTGAGTGATAAAGTAATTAACATTGACCATCTTGTGAAAATTCAATGTTCTTCTGGGAAACTTTTAGACCTGGCATTCATGTAGATGTTATCCACACATTTACCACCCATCTAGACCAGACGGACCTTCCCCAACCCATAGCCATGAAACTCCTTGCTGGCAGCAGGCATCTCCAGCAGGGTACTGGCACAGGCACAGGCACAGCACACACAAATGGTTTAGGAACAACACAGAAACATGAAAAAAAGCACAAGGCCTCTAAATTCTCTAGATCCCAAAATGATCAAGTATCTGTGGGTTGAGCCGCAATAGTATTGTCAACATTATTTTGAGGCCATTTTTGTAATGTCATGATAATATGGCATAAAGCAATAAACTTTCATTTAACAAAAGTATTTAACATTGTAATTGGAGTGTCAAGAACTTTTAAATATCCTAAATAAATAAACAAAAAAACTCTGTGAGCGCACACTATTTTCCGCTGTTTCATTTGTATTTACTTTGTCGGCCAAATATCTCAGTAACTGTTGACTATCGGTTTCTGTGCATCTCCTGCTGCAGTTTTTTTCCAGCTGGGAAAACTGGACTTGATTGTGTTTCAAGTGTGCATGCAAGTTGGTTGAATTGGCTTTTCTCATTGCCTGCTTTCAGACTAATATGACATAATGGCTCGTCTGTGCTAATGGGCTCACCTTGGTCATTCAGTTTAAATCTAAATGTTCCCACACTGTGGCATTCGGCTTCGAAATCATTTTTTTATTCCTACAGATGTCTTTCATTACCTTGCTCTCTACTCCTCATGAGGTCACATACTGCTAGGTGCCCCACCCTCAAGCCCCCCTCCCACTGAGATAAGTAGACTGGTTGACTGACAGGAGGGTTTACTGCATTCTTCATTCAATATAACTAATGCACCCATGTTCTGAGTGAACCCTCTTCTCATCAAGCCTGTTTGGTAGAGAGAGACGAGGAAAGCATGCACATAGCGATATATCAAGGCTGGCAAAATTATCGAGTTGGTTTTCATTTGTCATGTGATTAAGTGATTTATTGATTCTGATCATGACAGGCCTAGGAAGACCTACACAATATTACATATTACATAGTAGGAATACCTGCAACTGGACTGGGTGGTCTGCAACACTGGGGCCCCACTGTCCTTTCTCTTCACACCACATATTTGAGCTATTGTCATGTGTTGTGACAAAGCAACTGGTGATGGACCTGAGGATGACCAAGGTGCCGGTGACCCCCGTTTCCATCCAGGGGATCAGTGTATACGTTGTTGAGGAATACAAATATCTGGAGGTTCACATTGGCAATAAGCTGGACTTGGGGAAGAACACTGACACCTGTACAGGAAGGGCCAGAGTCGCCTCTGTTTTCTGCGGTGGCTCAGGTCTTTCAACATCTGCAGGACTACGCTCAGAATATTCTATGGGTCTGTTGTAGCCAGTGCTATCATCTATGTTGTTGTGTTTTGGGGCAGCAGGCTGAGGGTAGCGGGTGACAACAGACTGAACAGACTAATCCTCAAGGCCAGTGATGTTATGGTAGTAAAGCTGGACCCTCTGACGGTGGTCAGGAGAATGCTTCACCCAACCCAACCCACTCCATGACGTGCTGGTCAAACACAGTTCCATCAGCACCAGACTGATTGCACCACAGTGCACTACAGAGCACCACAGGAAATCATTCCTGTCTGTGGCCATCAGCCTCTACAACTCCTGAGTGTCAGACACTCTGAGTTGGTTGGATAAATTTATTCTGTGGAGTAACCCATATTTATGCTGATATTGTGAAACAACTCAATTTTACTTTCACTTCATATACTTGTAGATATTTCTTCATGTATTCATTAGACTCTGGACCCCGCTGTGCAATACCCCTGTATTCAGTGTTATTATAGAGCAACAACCAAGAACACATGTTAACATGTAAATTGAGACCCAGATGCTTGGGATGTACTTGTTGTCAGAACTATTTTTGTCCTGCAAATGACAGTCATTTGAACAGTAAGTGTGCTCCATTGCCGAGCCACTGAATATTTAGACAGTTACAGTACTCAGATTGTTGGCTGGTGGTCAGAGCCTGGGAGTCCTTAGATCCTTATCATTTCCAATCATCTTGAGAGGGAAAAAAAACAAACAAACAAAAAAAAACTCAACCGAGACTCGAGAGGAGATGTCATTCTTTTTTTTTTGTATTAGGAGCTAAGGTGCAATAGGACAGGAACCAATGTCATATTTACATTGAGTATCACATCACATCTGTATCACAGTTAGAAATATAAACATATGGACATCATTGAAATACTGTGGATCTCTATGAATGACGAGCAAGGCATACAGTACACCTAGAAATTTGGGGTCCACAGGAACATAAATGAGCGAAACAACAACAATACACAATTAAAAAAAGAAAAATAAATGGATAAATAACCGAGTACTCTTATACAAGTGTTAAAGCTACTCAGTATAAATAAAAATACAAATAAAAAGACAAGGAAAGCTAAAATATAAAAAGGACAAAAGAAGAGAAAAAAGAGAGAGGGAGTAGATGTCCATCAATTGGGGGGCAGAGACCGGAGAGAGTGAAGAATGTTGGAAACCACTTAAAAAATGAATCACAGTTACCTTTCACTGAATATCTCATATTTTCCAGCTTTTGAAAAGACATAGAATCATTGAGCTGCTGAGTGCTTAAGGGAGCTTTAGTTGATGAAGGAGGTGGCATCTTGCCAGTAAGGAAGTAAAAATATACATATTTAATTGCTTAGAAGTAAACCGGTCTTCTGTAAGCCCAAAAACGGCAACATGGGCATAGGCTTTTATGGTCACTGAAAGTATCTTTGACATGGTATCATAATAATTCTGCCAAAAGTGAGAAAGTAATGAGCAAGAATGGAACATATAAGTTACATAGCAGGATGGAGCATGAAATTTGGCAAAATTGTTTGTGATACTGGGATAGATGAGACGGTTGAGTTTTTAGAAAACTCTAAGCAGTACTTTAAACTGTTTAAGTGTGAGACAAGTGCAGGCTGAGCTTATGTAAATTTGCTTAAGAGCAGTGTCCCACTAGTCATTCTCCAAATCCAGACCAAGTTCTTATTCCCAAGCAGCCTTTGTAGCTGGTGAGCAACTGGAAGACAGAATTTCATTATGGACTTAAGAGATGAGTGACTTTTGAAGTGTGTCGTAGCTTATAAGCTCCTCTCCATGTAGACTTGCTGATGAGGAGAGTAAAACTGGCAACAAAGCTTTAGTAAAGTATTGAAAAACATGGCCATTTCAGGCCTTTATTATGCCATGTAGGAAAGGTTGTATCTGTAAATGCAGATCGATCTAGGTTCCTCAGTAAAGGAGATAGAATATATGCTGACTTAAATTTGAAGTGCCTCCTAAATTTATGCCAGATTTTAAGAGTGGAATGAACCACTTGGTCATTTGTAAAGCCAAACAGGTTGGATAGAATATAAAAGGTAAGCGAAGCTTTTAGAGAGGATGAAACACATGAATGTACACCATGGCAGATCCATTAATTTGAACCAAAACAAAATTTTGTGGATATGTGCTGCCCAATAATAATCTTCAAAATCAGAAAGTGATAATCCACCGTTGCATTTGCATCTCTATGAATGGGTGTTGGTGGATCCACTGTCTCCTGGATCACTGACTACCTGACAGACAGGCCACAGTTTGTGTGTCTGGGAAGTGTCCTGTCTGATGTGGTGGTGAGTGGTGTGGGAGCCCCACAGGGGACTGTGCTCACTCTGTTCCTGTTCACCTTATACACCACTGACAACTCAGAGTCATGTCACTTCCAGAAATTTTCTGATGCCACGGGTTAGGGTGAAAAGGCCATCTTGGATGCCACTGGTGGAGATGTATAAGGGAGAGTTTCCAAACTCAAATTTCTTTAGTACAGTAAATAAGTATTCCCGTTCAACCCAGATCACTAGTTCAGGTGCTGTTGTTGTAGTTTTAAAGTAGATAATATTTGTAGAGGAGCAAGAGTAGGCTTGCCTTAAAGTGGGAGGGAGAGTGCTATGTTGCAGCGATTCCTTATAAGTAGCATGCAGTAAGGGAGACAGTTTTTTCTGAAAGAAAAAGAATCCCCTGGAAATCCACCAGGGCCAGCAACTTCCTTTACATGCTTCTCATAGTGAGAATGATATTTTTCTACTGTTAATGGTGAATCAAATTGTTAAGCAGCTTCTGGGTTTATCACAAGGAAATTGAGGCTAGAAACAAATTCATTCCAGTGGTGTCAGGTGGAGATTCAGAGTTGTATAAAGAGGAGTAGAGTGAGTGAATGGTGGTGGCTAAACAATTGATTGAATTTTCAGTTATAACGCGATATAATGAAGCGTGATTTTCATACCTCAAACGACGCAATTACATGGTGGTCACATGACTGGAGAGCACTATGCTCTCAACTTGTTTAAAATAGCGGCAGGCTGACTGAAGAGTCTTAAACTGACACAACTGGTACAACACTAGAGGAACATCAAGTCGATGGTCTGGAATTATTTTGCTTTAAAAAACAAATTGATGATGCACAGTGTCAGGGCAGAGCCTGATGGGGCCTTGCACAAATTTGCACAATTCATGCTGCTCTGTTTTTTTTTTTCATGTTGCTTTGTTGCCATATTTATTCATATTTCCACTTTAATTATTCTTATTTATACTGTTTATTTACACCTATGTTAGGTGATGGATGGATTATGTGATGGAAAATAAAATATACATGTACAAATGTGCCTACACCTTCAGAAGCTGAATACCAAACACTAATGATGAAACAATAACAGCATAATGCGCACAATATTAACAACTTTTATTAGCACCAGCTTAGGAAGTGCAAATACAACAGTCAAACAATTAAATTAACTATCCAGGAGAGTTTTTGCGCAGAATGCGCTACACGCACATCAATTAAATGAAATCACAGCCTGAGCAACTTTGAATAACAAAAAAGATCAGCTTATAAAAAAGTGCAAATACAACAGTCAAACAATTAAATTAACCTGACCATACAGAACAGTTTTTGCGCAGAATGTGCCGCACACACACCAACAGTGGACATAGAATCATTTGTAGGCATTTAATGAATTATATCTTATATTTAATCCTTATCTCCTATATAAGAGCACTGCAATTTTTTTTTTTTTTAATGACTGTAATGACGGTGTCGACAACTGATACTGTTGCTTTTGAAAGACACCGCCGGTATACCTTATTACCGTATTACCGCCCAAACCTAGTAGGCACAAGCCAACAGTTTGGTGATGCTGTCGAGCCCATCTGTGGCACGTTGCGTGAGCGTCGTGTATTTGATCCGTGCTGCATGCAACTTCAAAACCTACTGGGAGCGTTTCAGAAGTGAGTGTTTAGCCTGCCAGACTTTGTTTACTTGCTCAGATTTGGCCATTTTTCCAGTGTATGTTATTGTAAGCATGCTTCTACATGTGTAAATATGCTACGCTATGTAAATATGCTATGCTTATTAAGTTTCGCTTTTGTCTGTTTTTACGACCGGCAGTTTGCACGGGGTATGTTATTTTGAAAATCCACCTGATTCTCTTTGTTTTTTCTGTGTCTGGCTTACGCCCACTTGAGGTGGTCTGTGTAAATACCGTATACCGCAGTAAAATGTGGAGACGGTATGAAGGTATTAAAGTTTGGGTACCGTCCAACCCTAGTGCCTACACCTTCAGAAACTGAATACCAAACACTAATGATGAAACAATAACAGCATAATGCCCACAATGTTAACAACTTTTATTAGCAACAGCGTAAGAAGTGCAAATACAACAGTCAAACATTTAAATTAACATAACGATCCAGAAGAGTTTTGCACTTGACAGAGGTGTCTGGCAGTCTACTCACTTTCCATGACTCATCTTCCATACCACTTAATCCTCACTATGGTTGCTGGAGCCTATCCCAGCTGGCATCGGGCGAGATGCAGGTCGCCAGCCTATCGCAGGGCTAACACAGAGACAAACAACTATTCACACACACACACTTAGGGTCAATTTAGAGTCACCAGTCACCCTAATGAGCATGTCTTTGGAGGTGAGAGGAAACCGCAGTACCCACAGGAAGAACATGCAAACTCCACCCAGAAAGGCCCGAGCTGGACCCAGACCTTCTCGCTGGGAGGCATCAGCACTAACCACCAAGCCTCTATGCCGCCCTCTACTCCTTTTATATACTCTATATATTCTTTGTTCAACCTTCTACAAACCATCCACTCAGACATCTTCTACAGTGGTGGAAAGAAGTTTTCGGACACCCTTAAAATTTGTTTATTGTTTGCAAGAAAAACAAAACAAAATTCTTGACAGTTTCAATATGTCAGTTCTCAACATTTAACATTATCAAATTCAACAAATAACTGAGAATGTGTTCAAAACTGAACAAAAAAATAAATAAACCATCACATTATCAAATTAATATTTAGAACTCCTGCCACTAGCACGCAATAGAGGTCTAATCCTGGCTGGCATGTTCCCCATGAGCCTTTCACACTGTTGAGGGGTAATCTTGTCCCATTCTTCTTGAATTACTACTTATAATTCTTTATTCTTTATAATTCTTTTAATTCTAAATTCTTTAGTTTGTGTTTTGAAACAGACCTTTTGATAATCCACCACATTCAAAAAAGCGTTGAATAAGGTCAGCTGGACTTGTAGAATTTCTTGAAGACGTTTCACTTGAGTGGCGAAACGTCTTCAAGAAATTCTACAAGTCCAGCTGACTTTATTCAATGCTTTTTTGGATTACTATGACCTGGATGACTGAGAACCTTCACAGACATAATCCACCAAAGATTTTCAATGGGGCTCATGTCCGGGGATTGAGCTAGCTACTTTAAGACCTGGATACTGTGCTCCGATATGGATCCAGCATTCTTAACAGTTATAAAACCTAAATCCTAGGAACAGCTAAGATACTGATCAGAACCCTCAAACTCCCAGGCCTCTGGTAGAGGACCCAACCTTGTGGATGACACAGCTACCACCCCGTGAGGGGATATATACAGCGGGTAAAGTAAGTATTGGACACATCACAATTTTTCATATTAAACATATTTCTAAAGGTGGTCATGTCCGGGGATTGAGCTAGCTACTTTAAGACCTGGATACTGTGCTCCGATACTATACTCCAATACCGATCCAGCATTCCTAACAGGTATAAATCCTTTTGATGGTGTAGCACTGTATGACTTAGGTTCATAGATCAAACTCAGCATGTTTTTCATATACAGAATTCTTCTGCATAAACCACACAGCAGCACTAAATACCATTACCCTCACTTGCAGCTGACCCTTCATTTATGATTTGATTATTTCCTGAGATCCAAATTTTCCAAAAAAATTTTGACCTATCGCAAAACTGTTTATTCAACGCCTTTTGGAAAACTGTGCAACGATTTGGTTTTGAGGGAATGTCTTAACTTGATTAGCCTGTCACACAAACTGACAGGGGGTGAGGGGGTGTGAAGAGTCCTTGGTTAGTGTGAGTTGGGGGTCAGAGCAGATAGTGAGTTCAGTTTCCTGATAGCCTGGTGGATGAAGCTGTCCCTCAGTCTGCTGGTCCTGGCCCGCAGACTCTGCAGTCTCCTCCCTGATGGCAGCAGACTCAGGAAGCTGTATGGCGGGTGGGTGGCATCACCCGCAATGCAGAGGGCTTTGCGTGTGAGCTGGGTGTTGTAAATGTAACAGAGAGATGGGAGGGAGGCACCAATTATCCTTTCAGCTGCTTTCACTGTTTGCTGGAGGGTCTTTCAGCAGGATGCAGTGCAGGCTCCGTACCAAACAGTGATGCAGCTGGTCAGGATGCTCTCAATAGTGCCTCTGTAGAAGGTGCACATGCTGGCTGTCCTCAGTTTGCGGAGGAAGTAGAGGCGCTGTTGAGCCTTCTTGGCCAGTGATGCTGTGTTGGTGGAGAGTTCCTCGGTGACGTGCACACCCAAGAAATTGGTGCTGCTCACCCTCTCCACAGCAGCACCATTGATGGACAGAGGAGCATGCTGGGTGTGCGCTCTCCTCAAGTCCACAACAATCTCTTTTATCTCTCTTCAGAGAGAGATTGTTGTGTGTGCACCATGTGGCCAGGTGGCTCACCTTACTCCTGTAGTCCCTCTCATCCCCGTTGCTGATTAGATTCACCACAGTCGTGTCATCCGCAAACTTGATGAGGAAGTTGGAGTTGTGCATCATTGTGCAGTCGTGGGTCAGCAGAGTGAAGAGGAGGGGGCTCAAAAGGGGGGGCTCAGAAGCTGTGGGTGATCCTCCTGGAGTGCTGCCTCTTGGCCTCTCTGATGCCACAGGAGAGGTTGGCCCCTCCTCATCCCCGGATCTGAAGGCAGTGTACCGGACCTTCAGTAGCCTGTGGACCTTCCCTGTCATCCACGGCTTCTGATTTGCCTGGACAGTGATGGACTTAGTGGTGGTGACATTGTCCATGCACTTGCTGATGTAGGCAGTTACTGTTTCTGTGTACTCCTGGAGGTCAGTGGTGGAGTTGTAGGTGGCAGCTTGTTTAAACATGTCCTAGTCTGTGGTGGCAAAACAGTCTTAAAGTGCCTCTAAGGACCTCTCTGGCCACACTTGTTCCTGCTTCCTAACTGGTTGGGTGACTTTAACCAGTGGTCTGTGTGCTGGCATTAGTATAACAGTGAGACGGTCCGAGGCACCGAGATGGGGGAAGGGAAGGGCCTTGTAGGCTCCTCTGTGGGAGGTAAAAACGTTGTCCAGAGTGTTGTTTCTCTGTGTAGGAAAGTTAATATGCTGATATAGTTTGGGAAACACGGTCTTGGGGTCTGCATGGTTGAAATCCCCAGCCAGGATGAGAAAAGCATCTGGATGGGCTGTCTGCTGCTCACTGACTTGGTGTAGTTCATTCAGTGCCTCACTCAGCATCGCGACACCAGGCAACGTTGAAATATGGCAGGTATATAAAACAAAAGAGAATTTATCTGTATGAATTTGTCTGTATGGTGTTTAATGGTGAGCAGACAGACACGCTCACACTCAATATACCACACTCAAAATAACATCCATCCAGTGAGGATCCTCAGACAAGATCCTTAATGCTACCAAGGCCTATCTCAGGAACATGAGAGCACACAAAAATGACAAACTGGATGTCGCTCGGGTTAACAAGGTCTGCCTCAGGTGCTAGGGAACCAGGGAAACTTGCTGAGAAATGGTCTACAGACATGGTGGAACAAGACATGGTGGAAAACAAAGAGCTGTTGGAATGCTACTATATAAGCAATCCCAGAAACAAGGGGATATGTGCACCAAATGTTGGACCAATGGATACTTCGAAACCCACAATCAAGGCTAACAAATAAACTGCATCCTGATTCGCATGTGCTGAGAAAACCACCGAATGACATCACAGGAGCTCCAACAGCAGTGGTCAAACCAAAGTGATGTCCAGCGTTCCACAAACACTGATCAATAAGAGACAGATATTAGCCCAGTGTCGTTGGGCCCAAGCACACAAGAACTGGACAGTCAGGAATTGGAAAAAGATTGTGTGGTCAGATGAATCCAGTTTCCATCTTTATCTTCCTCCTGGTAGTGTGAGGGTATGCAGAAGGCAGTATAATGTTTTGGGGATGCATGAGTGCTGCTGGTGTTGGTCATCTCACTGCCTGTGATGGCACATTGAATTCTGCCAAATATTGTGCCACTTTGTAAACCCACATGCTCCCTTCTGTAGGAGCACAGTATCCAGGTCTTAAAGTGGCTAGCTCAGTCCCCGGACATGAAAATCTGTGGTGGATTATCAAAAGGTCTGTTTCAAAGCGCAAACCAAATAATTTAGAAGAATGGGATAAGGTAACCCCTCAACAGTGTGAAAGGCTCGTGGAGCTCTAGTGAGTGCCAGTGACAGGAGTACTAAATATTAATTTGATGATCTCATGTTCTACTTTTTTTTCAGTTTTGAACACGTTCTCTGTCATTTGTCGACTTTGATACTGGATGCACAATAACTTTTTTTGAAAACGATACCAATAACTGATAACTTTCTGCTTTTAAACGCTGATACCGATAATCGATAACATACCATGGAGATAAGAAAGACTAATGAACAAACAGTTTTCACTCTTAAAATGAAGATATTTATTTTTTCAGATGAAAAACTATTAGCAAGGAAACATTTTCCTAAAAGATCAAGGTCAAACAAAACTATTTGATATTTCAAATGAACATCACAAAATAAAGGCCTCTAGAGCTGAAATACTTTGCATCAGGTTTAAAAGTAAATACAGTGAAAAAGTGCATTCTACAAGTTTTAAAAAATAAATAATGCATTGACACAAGTTAGAATCAAACATTTCTATGCTAGTTCCATGCTATTTCTCCCTCCCCGTGGTATTTTCTCTAAACATTTATTGCACCCAGTAAGCTGTCTTCCTCAGAAACTTTAAAAAACTCCCACACTACTGCCACCATCTTGTATATTTACAAACGTATGCATGTCCTGTGACGCTCTGTGGTGCATCGTGGTGTGATCAGACTGGTGCTGAAAGAACTCCTGTGTGTTCGACTCATTGTCCAGGATGACTTTCACCTTGTGAAGCATTCTCCTGTCTGACACCACTGTCAGAGGGTCCAGCTTCACTCCCACAATGTCACTGGCCTTGCGTATCAGTCGAGGGCAATGAGTAAAATGCTGTGGATACGACGTTGATATCAGTCAGCTACTACCAAAATTATGACAGAGTTGACGAGTCGTTTTCCGACATGAGGGAGTAATGCATTTTTTCAGTCAGAAGGTTGTGTTTCCGATTATACTGATGCCTCTTGAACGCAGCTTTCACTGCAGGCCATGCAGGTCTCATGTAGGAGAGGGAGCACCTAATTAAAACAACGACTCACACCGCAGTGCTGACAAAAATATATATGTTATCGTGCCAATAAACCATGATATCGGCCTTATCGGAATAATGTCATAATTTCCTGATATCGGACCAATAATTATCTTGCACCCCTAATGTATATGTATAAACGTCGCTCTCACCTTCACAGGGAGGTGTCTGTGCCATCCTCAAGGTCCTCTACCAAAGGCCTGGGAGCTTGAGGCTTCTGCACAGTATCTTAGCTCTTCCTAGGACTGCATTCTTGTGGACTGAGGCTTCAGGTGTTGTTCCTAGGATCTTTTGGAGCCACTCACCCAGTTTGGGGGTCACTAACCTGAGTGCTCCTACTACTACAGGGATCATGCTCGCCTTAAGCTTCCACATCTCTTCCAGCTGCTTTTTCAACACTTGGTACTTCTCAACCATTTCATGTTTCTTTTTTCTGATGTTGGCATCAGCTGATATCGCCTTATCCATCACCACCACTCTCTTCTGCTCTTTGTCCACCACCACTATGTCTGGTTGGTTAGCCAGGACCTGTTTGTCAGTCTGGAAGCTGAAGTCCCATAGAACCTTGGTCCTGTTGTTCTCCACCACCTACTGTGGTGTGGCTCATTGGGACTTCTATACTATATTCGGTACAGATGTTCCTGTACACTATCCCAGCCACTTGGCTGTGCCTCTCCATGTACTCTGATCCGGTTAGCATCTTACACCCTGTTACTATGTGCTGGACTGTCTCAGGGACATCTTTGCGCAGTCTGCATTCTGGGGTCTGATGTGCTCTGGTAGATCTTGGCCTCTATGGCTCTTGTACTTGGGGCCTGTTCTTGTGCTGCTATGATTAGACTTAGACTTAGACTGTAATGATCCACGAGGGAAATTACTTTGTCACCATAGCTTCTTTGCACATAAAAGTGAACACTCTTAAAACCACAAGAAAATTGAGATTACATTGAAGTAAAATAAAAATAGGCAGGGTGATCAAAAATAATAAAATAGTTAAATAGTGTCCAAGGTGATGTGGATGTATGGCCAGTTGCATAGCAACAGTGGTATGGATCGAGTCGTTAATGGTGTTTCCTTATCAGCTGAGGGAGGGATGTAAATACAAATGGAGTGTGTCTGCTTGTAGAGTCCCAAAACTGGGCAAAGATGCACTGTGGTCCCAACCAGGTCTCCGAAGCACCTCCCATGACACACTCCCTCTGGGTCCCATCAAGCGCACACAGTCTGTCGATCCTGCTGCCGAAGACCTCACGTTCCCTGTGAGTACAGATGGAACCGCCGACTCAAAGCTCCTTCTCCGAATCTCCACCACCAACTCCAGACTGTCCGTCAAGCGTTTTCCAGCCATTGGTGCGTTTTCCCGATATCAGCCACTTCTTCAAATTGACAGTGGTACATGCTGTGTAGGGGCTTGTCCCTCCAGGTTGTCTGCTCCTCTTCCACTGCACTCTCATTGGGTTTCTGTTGTCTGACACATTTCAGTTCATCATTTAATGGTTTTCAATGTTTCATCCTGGACCATGGTCTTGATACTTACTAGTTGTTGGCCTCCTTCTTTTCGCTTAGCGTTTTGTCTCAGGGTGTTGGGCTTGGGGTGGAACCCTCCGTGCATGGTGAGGAGCTTTCTTAATATCTGTAGCTCTATCTCCTCCTTTCACCAGCTTATGATCCCAGCAGGGTGTCTGAAACAGCTATGTCTTTGCTAGCCTTAATTGTGGGTTTTGAAGTATCCCCTCTCTCTGGGATTACTTGTATAGTAGCAAGAAGGGCAGTAGAACAGCGAGACCGGGAAATATGTGGATTAACAGATCAAATTAAGGACAACTGGACTCAACAATGACCCATACGAACTACAAAATAACAAATGGTCACCAAACATCGACATGTGGCCAGAAATTCAACTGTTTAATTCGTTCATGGCTAACACTACCACTTATTAATTGTTCAGATGAAACATAGCCAGAGAATTAATGTTTTAGTTCATTTCAGTTACAATAAGTATAGCTGAATAAACTATGGTAACACTAAGAGCGTTACTGAGAAGTAACGTTAGCCATACACTACGTAATTTAAGGTATGACTTCATCAACAAAGTGCAGCATAAATTAATATTATCTGACACAAAATCTGGACCACAGCACCAGATTTTGGTGCCTGGATTCCAGTTGGTTCTTGATAATGCAGTCATCCATTTACTTCTCATTTACTTTCTGCAGCCTGTAAAAAAAAAAAATATATCTCTGACAGCTTTTCAAATCTGTTGGTAATAATAATAATAATAATAATAATAATAATAATAATACTGCATTGGTTTTATATTGCGCTTTTCCATTTTTAGATGCTCAAAGCGCTTACAATTATATGCATTACTCATTCGTGCGCAAGGTGACACCCTGGTGGTCGTATACTACCTCAGTACTCACAGCTGCCCTGGGTCAGACTCAAAGAAACACAGCTGCCAAGTTGCACCTATAGCTTCTCTGACCACCAGCGTCACTCACTCGCAATCATACACCAGGGAGCATACACCTGAGGGCAAGGGGGTTAAGTGTCTTGCCCACTGACAAGAAACCGCCAACCTTTCAGTTATTGGACGACTGCTTTACCTCCTGAGCTACTGCCAGTCAATCACACATCAGTCCCTATTTTTGTATTTAGTTTTACAGTTTAGATGGTATTAAAGCTGTACAAACTAATGTAGCTAATTTCCATGTTAGCCACTCTTTGGGCATAACCACGGAGATATCCGTTTGCGGTGATGTCACATGCGTACCCTCTATAGTTAACCTGCTTCTGTCCTCTGCTGTTGTCCGGAAAAGGTCAAAGTGTGGCTACATAATCATAATGACATAATGAGTTTACATATTTGCTGTTTATGTTCTCTTAGTATTTGTCGTGTAAACCTAGAAGCTTCACATGTTTCAGATAATCAACTCTGATCTGGGTCTCAGTATGTTCAAAGGACCAATGAATTCAGCACTTAAACAATGGTCCCTTGGTTTTGAAGATTAGTATTCAAAGTACTGAAGATTAACCTATAGGCAATGAATAGCAATACTATATAAAGTGATTAAACAAATAAATGACATTTTCGTGTGTTACGCTCTGCTGGTTATAGAGTTATCGAGGTTATAGAGTCTTATCAACTTGTTTTTTTGTTGTTGTTTTTTTGTTTTTTTGCCTAAATTTTATCTTATTTAGTTTTGACTGTTTGTTTTAACCTGTTTGAAGTAATAAATAAATAGTCTGATAAATTCAACAGATTTAAGCTGGATAAAGGGATTGAAAATCTCACTTTTTTGATTTAGTGGGTGTGTGTACGGAAGTGTCACGATAACAGTTTTCCTTAGTATGATTATTGTCAGAGAATTTATCTCAGTATTACAATAATCACGATTATTATGCGTTGATTGTTTTCACAACTCTATTCATATATAAAATCACATGAACACTCCTTGAAGGTCTTAAAGTTTTTTTTTATTTCTATCTATTTATTTCTTTATTTCTTTTGATGCCAAAATATAATTATATTACTAATTATATGACCCAATATTTGTGTTTGTATATTTAAGTATCTATTTACAAGGGAACTGTTTAAATTATTTAAATCATCAATTGTCATCTATACCAGATGTTTAAGTTTATTTTTAATCATTTTAATCATTTGTCTAATTGTATGTGGCCACATATAAAACTTATTATTTTGGTTATTTTATGTTATGTTTTAATTACAATGACATAAACAAATTAGTAAAACATGAAACGGACTAGAAGCACAAGTGTACAAGACCTGGATCGAGCTGGAAGCATTAGCCCAACGTTTATGCACAGATGGGAGAAAGCAAAAGGAGGTAATGCTAAATGCTCACTGACTGAGTGAGGACCTTAACTACGTGGCGTTTTCTTCTACACGTCACTGCAGGAGGAAGGGAGGGAGGTATTGACCTCACGCTGCACTGAAAGCCGAACCCGTCGTGCTCGTACATAATTAATTGCAAATAACACTCTAAGATTTTATTTTCTCTTAATGCAACAACAGAAAATCATTGACGTATTTTAATGTTACTGTGTAATTACCTTTATTTTGGCATACAAAGTCAGGTGGTTGTCCCGCATGTGGTGAAACATGTTAGATGTGTTTCCTCCTTTGACTGCTTTTTCTTCATAACATGATTTACCTGCTGTCAAGTGGGATCGTGAGGTTTTCGGCAGCAGGATTGAGGGACTGTGTGCACTTGATGAGACCCACAGGGAGTGTGTCACGAGAAGTGCTTTGGAGATCTGGTTCATGGGACCGCAGTGCCCAGATTCAGACTCTACAGGTGGAAATGTTCCGTTGGAATCTACATCCTCCCTCACAAGTACAAAGAGACACCATTTGACATGACCCATGCCGCTGTTGCTATGCAACTGGTCAAACAGCCAAACTCCTCGGACACTGTTTTTGCCAAGGTGTATATAATGATAATTCTGTCAATTTTTTCATTGCATTGTTTATTTTTATTTAATTTAGTCTCATTTATTTTATCTTTCTTGTGTTTTTTTATGAGTGTTTACTTTTATGTGCAATGAAGTTACGGTGACAGTAAGTAGTTTCCCTTGTGGATCATTAAAGTCTGTCTAAGTCTATACTTTACTTTAGCACCAAAGTCAGCTTTTGTTGTTTGGGTGGTTGGGAACTTTCTGCATTAGGTGTATCTTTCTGCTTCTCACCTCCTGTTGGGACTTGCGCTGTTAGATTCACTGTGCTGTGCTGCTCCAAATGTTTCTTTAAATTCGATGTTGTGCTTTTGGAGCTAGATAGGACTTTGTCGCCAACGCAGAGTGTGCAGGAACCTTAAAAAACTCAAAATAGTGGCATTATTTCCATCTCGAAAACACGCAACTCTTTCCTCCTTCCATTTTTTCTTACGTTTGTGTTGCTGTGCGGTATTACCCGTGAAGTGGTCAGATGGCTAGTGAAACAAATCCAGATTTTGGTTACACATCAACAACGAAGCGGTCCTGGCATGTTAACTGCACTTTGCTAGGCTGTAAAGTAGTGCACAGTAAAATCAGCATACCCAAATTAACAATGTAAGAGTTGATCTTAACACTTTTAAAGTGTCTCTATGAGTCCACACCTCAGAGTGTTAATTTAACACTTTTTCGAGTGTTGATACCTTTACACTAAGTTAGTGAAAATTTGACTCTTGTAGTTAAATTTAACAGTGCCTAAGACCAACCTCTTTAGTTTTTTTAACACTTTTATGAAGTGTTAGCAATTAACTCTCTCAGAGGACTATTTCTTAACTACAGAAGTGTTATCCCCATAACACTTAAAAGGTGTCAATATAATTCTTATATAATCCTACAAAAAGTACTTGAAAATAAACTTTACTAAAATAAAAAGGTAGTCATGTTTGGCAGTTCAAAAACATTTAAATTTAATTTTTTTTTTTAAATTTAAAAACACAATGTAGCGTTAGCACCACTTTAAGCACACTAGCTAGTGACTCCGAACCATTAGCATCATCTTATCACGTTTTATGAAAACATTAATTTTCAAACTTGCACTACAAATATTAGAACATGCAATAGTAAGGCACAATGTATGTACTACATACTAGTGTTAGCACCACTTTAGCACGCTAGCTAGAACAGTTAACACTTGAGGTGTCGCCAATACTCATAATGATTTCGATACTTGGATCAATCAGTCTAAATCTGAATGAATCTTTACAATCTTTTAAATGTTAAGTGAGTAGAAGATGAGGTTAAATGCTAAATTGGCATACTCTGGCTGTGTTAAAGTGGTGCATCCTTCTGTCTCTTCATGTAATCCCAGACCCACTTGATAACGTTGAGATTGGGGCTCTGTGGGGGTCTTTCCATCACTTCCAGAACTTCTTGTTCTTTTTTAAGGTGATGGTAGTTCTTAATGATCTAGGCTGTATGTTTGTGGTCTTACTCATGCCAACAAATTTAGGGTCAATCATACATCTCCGTGATGGTACTGCATGATGGATAAGCATCTATCTGTATTTCTCAGCACTGAGGGCACCAATAATCCTGATTCATTTGCAGAAATGCAGCCCCAGACTTTCAAAGAACCTCCATCATGCTTCACTGTTGCCTGCAAACACTCATTATTGTCCTGCTCTCCAGTCTCTGAGTTTTCTTCTGTGACAAGTGCATTAGCACCAAGTACGTTGATCAGAAGTTGTACAATCTCATGCCCTGCATTCACCTCCAATGCAGACATTCAGTTAACAGGATTTTGAATTGTTTGAGTGGGAATTTCAATTCAATTCAATTCAGCTTTATTTATATAGCGCCAATAACAATACAAATCGTCTCAAGACGCTTCACAAAAACCAGCCTGCAAAGTCCAGAGCAAGCCTGAGGGTGACGGTGGCAAGGAAAAACTCCCTTTTAACAGGAAGAAACCTTGAGCAGAACCCAGCTCATATGGAGGGACCCATCTGCCGAAGGCCAGCCGGTTAGAAACAGAGAAGATAGAGAGAAAAGAAGAGCAGGAGAAACAAGATAAACAAACTTCTGTCATAGATACATACATCAAGCGGAAGGAAACATGTAGGGTCTAGTAATATAACACATAGCTGATGATCTGTGACAGTTTGTGAGTATAACAGGAATTATGGGCAGGTTGGTGAATTGTTCATCTAGGTAGGAGTGGACAACTGGAGGAGGCCATGATGACTGGGACAGATGTAGTTTATGGAGCTCCACAGGTCTGATACACAGCACTCCAGACCATGAAGCCTGGGCTGGTTGATGAGGCCACGGCAGCAGATGTAGCTTAGAACTCCACAGGTCAGATATTCAGCACTCCAGACCAGAGACCCTCACAAGAAGATGGAGGGGGGGGGGGGGAGAGTAAGACACAGTGGTTAGTAAATTATAAGAGATAGAAAATAAAATGATAAGATATTAGAGGACAGGAGAGGCCAGAGAAGAAAGAGGAGAGGACATGTCCTCAGTGCATTGCCCCCCTGCAGCCTAGGCCTATAGCAGCATAACTAAGGGATGGTTAAGTCCAGCCCTAGCTATAAGCTTTTTCAAAAAGGAAAGTATTAAGCCTGACCTTAAACGTAGAGGCTGTGTCTGCCTCCCAAACCGAAACTGTGAGCTGGTTCCATAGGAGAGGAGCCTGATAGCTGAAGGCTCTACCTCCCATTCTACTTTTAGAAACTCTAGGAACCACAAGTAGACCTGCACTTAGAGACCGTAGTGATCTGTTGGGACAGTATGGTACTATGAGGTCTTTCAAATATGATGGAGCTAGGTCTTTCAGGGCCTTGTATGTAAGGAGGAGGATTTTAAATTCAATTCTAGATTTTAAAGGGAGCCAATGAAGAGAAGCTAATACTGGAGTAATATGATCTCTCTTGCTAATTCCTGTCAGTGCTCTTGCTGCAGCGTTTTGAATCAATTGGAGGCTTTTTAAAGAGCTACTTGGGCAGCCAGACAGTAACAAGTTACAATAATCCAGCCTGGAAGACACAAATGCATGAACTAGTTTTTCCGCATCACTCTGAGAAAGGATGCTCCTAATTTTGATGATATTACGAAGGTGGAAGAAAGCAGTCCAGGTCACCTGCTTTATGTGAGAATTAAAGGACATATCCTGGTCAAATATAACACCAAGGTTTTTCACAGTAGTACTGGAGGCCAAGGTAATGCCATCCAACAAAAGCAGGTGATTGGATAATGAAGAACCCTCCAGAACCCTGAGGAACCCCATAGCTTACTTTGATATATGTAGAAGAGTTGTTGTTTACATGGACAAACTGGAATCTGTCTGACAGATATGATTCAAACCAGTCTAGTGCAGTTCCTGTAATTTTGATCACATTTTCAAGTCTATGTAGTAGTATATTGTGATCAGTAGTGTCAAATGCAGCACTGAGATCTAGCAGGACAAGTATAGAGACAAGTCCATTATCTGAGGCCATGAGGAGATCATTGGTAACTTTAACCAGAGCTGTTTCTGTGCTATGATGAGCTCTAAAACCTGACTGAAACTCTTCAAACAAACCATTCCTGTTTAAATGATCAAGCAACTGATTGACAACGACCCTTTCCAAAACTTTAGAGATAAAAGGAAGGTTGGAAATTGGCCTATAGTTGGCTAAAACATCTGGGTCAAGAGTGGGTTTTTTAAGTAATGGTTTAATTACAGCAGTTTTAAAAGACTGGGGCACATATCCTGTTAATAAAGATAAGTTTATCTGATTTAATATGGAGGTATTAATTAATGGATAAACCTCCTTGAGCAACTTAGTTGGGATGGGGTCTAGAAGACAAGTTGATGGTTTAGATGCTGTAATAACTGAAGTGAGCTCAGGAGGATCAATTAGGGAGAAAGAATCCAAATATTGACTAGGTCCTACAGAGGTTTCTAATGTCACTGTACTTACATCTTTGACAGATGGAAGGGTGCTATGAATTTTATCTCTAATGCCAACAATTTTATCAGTGAAGAAGCTCATGAAATCATTACTGCTGAGGTCTGAAGGAATAGATGGCTCAACAGAGCTGTGACTCTTTGTCAGCCTGGCTACAGTGCTGAAAAGACATCTGGGGTTGTTCTTGTTTTCTTCTATTGATGAAGAATAATACGCTGTCCTAATCTTACGGAGAGTTTTTTTTATAAGTTGTTAAACTATCTTTCCAGGCTATGTGAGCTTCTTCAGAACTAGTGGAATGCAAAATTCTTTCCAGCTTTCGAACTGTCTGCTTTGAACTACGCAACTGTGAATTATACCATAGAGCTACCCTCCTTCGATTTACCACCTTCTTTTTAAGAGGAGCAACTAGATTTAAAGTTGTACTAAGCGATGCTGTCGTGCTGTCAACAAAATAATCCATTTGTGATCGAGTAAGATTGTGGTTGCTGACATCCACATCACTAACATAAGGCACTGAGTTAAATATTGAAGGTATTAATTCCTTATATCTAGTCACAGCATCATCAGATGAGTCTCTACCATAACGAAATGTCTCTCCAATTTCTGGGTAATTACTTATAGTAAATTCAAATGTTACAAGAAAATGATCAGACAATAGAGGGTTGTGAGAATATACGGTTAAACCCTTAGTGTCTATGCCATAAGTTAGTACAAGATCTAAGGTGTGATTGAAATAGTGAGTTGAACCATTTACATTCTGAGAAAAGCCAATTGAGTCTAATAATGACATAAATGAAGAGCTAAGACTGTCACTGCCAACGTCAATATGGATGTTAAAGTCACCTACTATAATGACTTTATCTGTTCTAAGCACTAAATCACATAGAAACTCAGAGAATTCGGCTAAAGATTCCGAGTAAGGAGCAGGTGGGCGATACACCACAACAAAGAGAATTGGTTTTTGTGTTTTCCAGTCTGGATGTGCAAGACTAAGAGTGAGGCTTTCAAACGAATTAAAGCTCCCTTATCATAAGGGATAGATTTGCTGGAATCTATTATATTGTGCACAATACCTACAGTCCCATAGTGAATTGCAGGTGTTATGCCTGATTGGTGTATGCCTGCTGCATGTCATTTGGTGGACAACTTTTTTACTGTACATTAGTGTGTGGAAGTTGTAGGTGGCTACAGTATTCATATTGTAGCAACACATGATATTCTTACAACGACCTTTTCAAAATCTGGAAAAACCTTCCCGCAAAATACTGGAAAGTACTTGAAGGCAGCCATTCAGGAAATGGCTCTCAACATTTGAAGATAAATGATAATAATAATAAAATTCTATCCAGTATCCAGTACTATAAACCAAATTCTGACTGAGTTTCTAGACTTGATTTTTTAACTGAATATAACATTTTTTACTGTCCTCTTTCTCAGAGTGCTCACATTGATCCAGAAGAGCTGTTCACTAAACTGGATCGTATTGGAAAGGGATCCTTTGGAGAGGTGTGTTCTATTTTCAAAAGGGCTCTGGTTGATCATTAATGTCATTACTGTAATTACTGTAGAACATTTGTTTTCCCATTCTTATCTCTTGCTGTTCTGTTTCTTGTTGGGTCTTTTGTGATGCTGTGTTTGTATTATTATTATTATTATTATTCACATATATTTTTCCCACTTATATTCTCCATTCAGGTCTTCAAAGGTATCAATAACCGCACTCAAAGTGTTGTCGCCATTAAGACGATTGACCTGGAGGAAGCCGAAGATGAGATCGAGGATATCCAGCAGGAAATCACGGTGCTCAGTCAGTGCGACAGTCCATTCATCACCAAGTACTATGGCTCCTACCTGAAAGTAAGGTCATAATTAGGGCCACTGGGCAACGCCCGAGTCACTGGCCCTTACAACTTAGCTGTATGCTAACTGTAAGCCAACTGTGCTGAATGTGGGTTAAGTGTGCTGACTGTGGGTTAACTTTGCTAACTGTAAGCTAACTGTGCTAAATGTAGGCGAAATGTGCTAACTCCCATGTTGACAGAGACGGTACCCCTGGCAGTAGCCCCCCGTGGCCCTTTCAAAATTTCCCAGGGGGAATTTTCTACTTTTATTCTTCCTTGCTGATCAGAGTTGCAGCAGTTGTCGGCTTCAGCTAATTTCAATGCTTTACAGCTCTCATTTCCATTTTCAGTTGATTTACAAAGCAAATTCTTCTCCTTTCAGGGCAGTAAATTATGGATCATCATGGAGTACCTTGGTGGAGGTTCAGCACTTGATTTGGTGAGTCTTCAGACATATTTCACTTGCATTTATTGTTCAGATTCAGCTGACTGATACTGGGCTTAGGTTTAGGTTGGACAGTTGTAGTGAAGATCTTATAGTGCAATCCGGAAATACCATGATCAATACGTTCACAACAAAAACACAGAAGGCGGAGTACTCGGATAAAACTCACGCGACATGCAAACTGGACGTTCTCATTGGGAGGCATCAGTGCTAACCACCAAACCACTGTGGCCACCTCCAAACGTTTAAATATCAGATATTCAACATCGAAACATAATGCATGACTCATGGCATGAATGGCACACACCTGATACAGAACAATCAATAGTCACCATACACAATATACCACAGCCAAACAGCCATTTCAGCTCCACAGAGAGGTTTCCCCACACACACCCACACAAGTATCGCCAGTTACACATTATGCAAATTCCATTATAATTCAAACAGTATGTAAACTACATTATCAATTCTTGGTTGAATGGTCTAGTTTTGTCTTTTCCCTCTTCAAAAACAATTAAATCCTCCGGTCAATGTGGTGCCAACTTACAACTGTTCAAGTCGTAAAGTCCTAAATTTCACACTAGCCAGGTCATCATGCAATGAATGAATGAAACATGAACATTGAGGGTGCTGCCAATATCACCAGGTACCATGTAGGGTTGTATCTGTTGATGCAGAGAAGGCTTTCGACGGCCTTGAATAGCAGTATATTTGGCAGGTCTTACAGCAGATGGGGTTGGTGCCCAATATGTTACTATGATAAAAGTTTTATATACAAATCCAGTTGCTAGAATTTTTAATAGGCAGCACATGCTCAGATAAATTATCCATATCCAGGGGCACAGGACAAGGGTGTCCACTCAGTCCCTTATTGTACAAAATGTAAAAAAATGTTATTTTGCATTAACAAAAACGGCAAAGAATCAGAGTTCAGTACCTACTTGTTCTTGTTAAACTTTGCAGTACATACATTTTGATTGTTTAGTATGGCATTTGCATTGACTGGACACTGCAAACACAAATGTGTAACTATGCAAAAACCTGTTTCACAGTATTATTTTTGGATTCAACCCAAAAACGATTTTGTCTACATTCTGCATTAAGTGAAATAGATTCACAATACTTACATTCAGGTATGCACCGATGCATCGGCTGAACATCGGTATATCAGCTTTCACCAATGGCAGTGGCCAATGTTTATCTGTTGTCACAGTTTTATGCTAGAGGAATGCTGTGCCAACTCAGAGGAAAAACTTGTCATAAACTTTTTTTGGGGGGGTTGCGTCATCCGCAAACTTTACCGGCTTGATGGAGGGGTGTCTGGAGGTGCAGTCACTGGTGTACAGGGAGACCAAATAAGAGAAGAGACACAACCTTGTGGAGCTCCGGTGTTGGTGGTGAGGGGCACCAACAGGTTAATGGCAACCTGCACTTGTTGCTTCCTGTGGGTGAGGAAGTCTGTAATCCACTCACTTGCAGGGTACCCGCAGCAGTAGCAGCTTGGTGTGCAGATGGTCCGGGAGGATGGTGTTGAAGGCCGAGCTATATTCCACAAACAGGGACCTGACATAGGAGCTTGGCTGGTCCACGTGCTGGAGTACATGGTGGAGGTTGAGGTTGATTGCATTGTCCACAGAGCGATTTGCTCTGTAGGCTAACTGTAAGGGTGGTGGTGGGGGGGGGGGGGTGGTGGGGGGGGGGGGGGGGGGGGGGGGGTGTGATTGCTTTGAAGAAGGACAGGATGATTCTCTCAAAGCTCTTCATGACCACAGATGTCAGAGCAACAGGTTTATAGTCATTCAGGCGTGTTATCCTGTTCTTCTTTGGAACTGGGAAGATGGTGGATACTTTGAAACAGGATGGCAAATGACATTAAGAGATGGGCCGGTTATAGATGCCTGTGAACGCTGGCTACAGCTGGGCGGCACAGTGCTTCAGTGTTTCTGGGGAGATGCCATCAGGGCTTTTTCCTTTGTAATTGGTTCTTAGAGTACTCCATACAGCTGCAGTGTCGTCGGTAGGGCTACAACTAACGACTATTAAGATAGTTGACTAGTCATCCATTATTGAAACGATTAATCAACTAATTGGATAATAAATCATACAATTAATGGCTCTATTTCACTATCAGTTTTTAAATAAAGCTTGAGGTTGTTGAGGGCATATATTAACTACCACTCAAATATATGTCCTTTAATACACTGCTGGTTAGGTTACACCTGATACAAAACATAAATGAAAATGCTTATATACATTTTTTAATCCATTTTAAACCAAATGACTGGCAAAGTGCTAATATATATAAAAGTATAATATGTAAACCAAGCACTACAAAACAAGTTAGTCACTCTTAATCAATCTGTAAATCAATCCCACAGGTGCAACTTGTGACATTTATACTAATTAATCTTTTAGAATCAACAAGAATAAAAATGTTAGAAATCTTTCCCTTAACAAAAAGGAAAAAAAGTGCATTTGCCACAAACAAATAGCCACAGCATTCTTTGGTATTTTAGTTTCTATTTTAAGTTACAACTATATGAGGTTGTATGTCAATTAGAGTTTATTCAAACTCAGGAATGTCAGCATCTCAACATGGTCTCCTGTGAGGCTTGCTCTCTTCTGAGAACAGATATTCCTCGCAACAAAGAAGATTCGCTCGGATATGGTGGATGTTGCAGGAATACACAAAAGACATCTTGCCAGCTATGAGAGTATTGGAAAACGCCCCTCATTTTCCCTCCACCGTATGAGAGGATTGTCCTTTTTGGATATTGCTGGCTCTGCAAAGTACATCTGAACTTCATTTCTCACCATTTACACCTTTTGGTCTGCCTGGGTTTCCTCTTCCTCCTCACTCAGATTCTCAGGGTCAGACTGAAGGAGGTTATCCAATGGTGAATTTTCCCCTCGAACCCTGACCTGCTGCTGTTCTACCAAGTTACACTCATGTATCCCAGTCTCCTTTGCTTTTTTGACAGCAAGGACTTCAACTGTCACTTGCACCCTTGTGCCATCATCGGCTGCCATAAACTTAAGCTTATGGAATCTTGGGTCAAGGGCAGCAGCAAGAGGAAGTAGGTTACCTCTCCCTGCTGTGATGATGTTCAGGCTCCCCTATCCCTCAGCAATCCCTTAGCAATCCCTTGTCACACACTCACCAGAAAGGCTTTTACTGGGCTGGTCTCAAAACGGATATACTGTATGGACCATTGCAGCCCTTTGACTAGTTGTGAAACACATGATGCAGTTGCATACTTCTGTCCACTATAGATAAAAAGTGGCACATTCAAAAGGCTGTAGCCCTTTCACCAGCTCTTCAAGCAGCACCCATTGATCTGGCTTTGAGTCAACCATGTAATATGTGCTGTTCCATCTTGTAGTAACATCCTGGATCAGTTTTGCTGTGCAGTGTTCATTTGTTGTTGTTTCAGCTTCAGTTTTGTATTTTCCAACTAGCTTCTCCTGGAGTGTTCTGCTAAACTTCTTGCAGCAACTATAGCTATGCTGATGCTCCATGTTATAATGTTTGCAGCAGTATGCTTCTTCTAGAGGCATGTTGGCATAGTTTAAAGTCTTTATTTGCCAATCCTTAGTGATGAAATTGCAGGACAGTCCAAGGTATTGCTCTGTGGCACAGCTGGTCCAAATGTCAGCAGTCAGTGTGAGGGAGCAGTCGACCTCTTTTATGGTCTCCTTCACCTTTAAAGACATGAGTACAGAAGTGATTTTTTTGTTCAAATTGTCAAGTGCAAAGACCCAAACAGTCTATACAATAAACATTCAACATAACAGTTTGAGATTTTTATTTAGTAATTTAAACTTTTTTTAAAAATCAGTTCATTTAATGTTTTTTATCAAACATAAAGTTATATATATATACTGTATATATATATATATATCCTTGTGCTTGTGTGTCCTTCAGAAAAGCTGTCTCTTATTTCTTCTCCATCAAGCGGGTGAAATGGGTTCGGGATGCCAGGGTGTATTGAGGGCTGAACTGGTGAATCATTTGTTGAAACCCTTCACTTCATGTCACTGACCAGCATGTTTAATACTGAGTTGGCGAGAGCAGTTGTTTGCCGCAGAGTACACATCTGCCTCTTTTGCAGAAAACCATCCCTGGTACTTGGATTTTTTTGGAGGACTGCATTAATTTGATTTGGAAAAAAAGAAATAAAGAAATTTGTTAGACAAAAGAGTAAAATTGCTCCTTTAAACTTATATATGCTAGGAATTAAAACAATCTAAAACTGAAAAAGGACACATTCAAGACATATTTTATCTTGACTTTTAACATTAACATTAACTTAAAATGCTAAGAAGAGTGCTATCAGTAATGCACCAATCATGTCAATCTATATCAAAAAGTGAACAAGTGAAATAGAATAAAGCGTGGTTGTAACTGTGGACTGTGAAGCTGAATAATACAGTTTTAATGTGCACTTTAATGTTAAAAGTCAAGACAACTCAGCTAGCAGGCTATGCTAACAAGCTAAATATGCCATGGTGAGTCTGCGTCTCCCAGAGCTCCACCATGCTTCCTCTTCAAATGTTCATGCATGACAGACGTGCTCCCGTGATATGTGAGGTCGGTTATACAAAACTTGCTGGTAGTCTTTTTTTTTTTTTCTGGGTGAAATGCTCCCAGACCCTTGACACTTTTGGACGAGAGAACGTTAATTCAGCCGTAGCTATTTTGCGATGTTTATACAGGTAATCTCCTGCTATTATTTATAATAATTGCAGGATATTATATAAAATATAAATATTAAATATTATATTAAATATAATATAATATTATCTACAACACGCATGCAACTCTAAGCAGAGATGGGTAGGAAGTGACATGACTCACACGAAAAATGATGTGCAGCTCCACGTCATGACAGAGATGTGTAATAATGCAACCGACAATTATCGACAGTTGATGACCAATTATGTTAACGATTTTTGTCGACAACGTCAACTAATCGTTGCACCCTTAGTCGTCTGTGCCTAATTCATGCTCCAGTCTGGCTCTATAGTCCTCTTTAGCACATTTGATGGCCTTCTTGAGGTTCTGTCTGGCCAGCCTGAATGTGTCGATATAACTTTCTCTGTACACCTGCTCTTTCCGATGCCAGAACTCTCTGAGCTGCTTGGAGAACTAGGGCTTTTGGTTGCTGTACTGTAAGCTGACACAGGAGCATACAGTGTCAGCAAAACTGCTGCATTGTTTGTCTTCTGGAGTCCACCTCCTTACTGTCATCCTGGACAGTTTGGCCCTTTTCAGTGGCTACCTGTATGTGGGGACCATCTGTATGATGCAGTGGTCAGAATGTCCAAAAACATGATAAAACATGATTCCACCATGCCACAACAGTGTTTGTGTAATATGCATCCATACACCAGTTATTATTCAAGTGGAGACATAAACCGCCTCTCTGTGATTTGCCACAGGCTTCCTTATCGCGGTCCGCTCTAATCAGCTCTAATCAGTGCAGGTTCTCTCCCCTATCTTTTGGATTGTCTCAGAGGTGTAGTGGAAGTCAGCAGGGTAGCTGAGGTTCAGGGTATACAACAGTCTGAAGAGCATAGCAACAGCTAATGCTACATTATCCAGACCTTGCAGCACCTTGATGCCTTCTAGGACAATTCCAATGTCTCTGGTTCATCACTTGAAGCATGTTCTTTAAGAACATAAACCACAACAGTGGTTTCTTCAATGGCCTCATCTCTGGCGACTTCGTCCATGCCCCATGAGAAACAAAGATAGGTAAATGAAGGTAGATACAGTACATAAGACTTATTAACCAAGCCATATCAGAAGAGAATATGTAGCAATGTAGGACACAGGAAGTAGAGTGAATAGGAAGTGACATCACTCATAAGGAGGGAGAAGGGAGTTCTATTTCCCTCACTGACTCATCTCCAAACTCATTCCCTCTGTCTTCTCTTATATTCCCTCATGGGGAAATTCCATGTCTGCATTTTGACCCATCACATTTGTTCACACAGTGGTGTGTACAGTTGGAGCAGTTGGAGGAGTGGGCAGCAGCCTCAGGTGGCGGTGCCCGGAAGCAAATTGGGGGTTAGGTGCTTGCTCAGGGCACCACAACCATGGACAGGGTGGGACGCCAACCTGTGATCTGTAATAAACCTTTGGCATACTTAAAACAAATGCTAATCCTTAAACTGATTGTTTTGTTTTCCTCGTGGTGTTAATTTTGTAGAGAGCCTATAGCTGCATCTTTTTCTTACCTCTCCAATTGTCTACATAAATATAAAACTAGAATTCTGTCTGGCGCTCAACTTTCATATTTTGTTTGTTTGGAGAGGCGGACTCCGCTACTAATAATTCAATATCAAATTATATCAAGATATTAGCAATTCAGACTGCGAGAGAATATTGAGATTATGATTCTTTAAAATAATAATTATAATAAATACCAAGTTACATTTGAATTCTAATTAAACAGTTCAGTTTATTCAGTTCAATTCACAACTTGGCTAACACTAATGACTGAAGCCTCTGACATTGTTTCAAAACAAAGAATAGATAAGCAGTGTGGCACTGCCACCATAGATCGCAAAATAAATAAAACACAAGATTCATATTCACCGACCCCAAACCCCAATGGCCACTCTCCAGCCTAGCTCATAAAAAAAACAACAAGAGGCCGACTGAATGATTACGTACACTCTGTGTTATCAGTTATTGGGGGCAAACCCATATAATTTCCCAGCTGGTCAGGAAAATGTATTCATGTTGTAGCAGACATCATACAAGGCAATAGACTCAGAGCTTTCCAAGACTTGAAAGATCCTTAGAATCTCAAGGGCACCACATTTTTCTTTTATTTACAACTGAGATCTGCCCTTAATGCCTACTATGATGTTCCCTAGGGTTCAATCCATGGGTTCTATACCTCTAATACTCAACTTCCCTTTGTTTCCAAACTCTATTGATCCGATCTACCACACAGCAATTATCAGTCTGCAAAATTCGGGAAAAAAGATTTAGGCACGTTGAGCATTAGCTGGTCTAGAGTTTGGTCCAATGTACAAGTCTCTTCCAGGAATTCTGACCAACAATGATTCACTATAATTTTGTTGTAAGAACTCATTTTACCCCACAAAAATTGGCAAAATTCTCAACCAATCACTCCCCCAACTGCTCCGTCTGTCCTCAGGGAACACCATATTTCCATATGATGTGGGAATGTATTGGGGTCAATACCTTTTGGCACTCAGTTGCTTCAGCTCTCTCCACATCACTGAGAAAAATGTACCTTTTTCACCTGCTATGTTTCTGTTAAATGATGATTTCGTTTGCAATCTGACAATCCATTATCGCTGTATTCATTGTTATACAGCAGGTGAAATAAGTATTGAACACATCACAATTTTTCATGGAAAATATATATTTTAAAGGTGCTATTGACATGAAATTTTCACCAGGTGTTGGTAACAACCCAAGTGATCCATGCATAGAAAAAAACCAAACAAATAAATTCAGAAATTACATTATGTGTCATAATGTAAAATGACACAGGGAAAAAGTATCGAACAAGCTTACTGATATTTATTTAATACTTTGTACAAAAGCCTTTGTAGGTAATGACAGCTTCAAGACAGTCACATGCATTGTTCAGGTGTGATTTTGGCCCATTCTTCCACACAAACAGTCTTTAAATCTTGAAGGTTCTGTGGGCCTCTTCTATGAACTCTAATGAACATGGTGTGTGCTATGGCATGCAAAGAGTTAATTTTTGCTCTATTCTGACCAGACTTGTCCTTGTCCAAATGTTGTGCAGCAAACAGGCTTCAATATGCTTTTCCTCAGAAAATGGAACTCCTGAAAGTGACAAGAATTTAGTTTTGTTTTTCTTGTAAACAATCAACAAAATAAATATAGGTTGTATTTGTTTGTGTCCATCTAATGCAGCAATGCCTTTTGAAACACAAATATTTTAAAATTGAAAGAGTTTCCTATCGCTACCACTACCACCAGTCTGAACCGTTGATACAAAGCACCATGGATCCATGCTTTCATGTTGTTTACGCCAAATTCTGACCCTGGCATCCGAATGTCGCAGCTGAAATCGAGACTCGTCAGACCAGGCAACGTTTTTCCAATCTTCTATTGTCCTATTTTTCATTAAATATCAATTTTTAATGTATTAATCACATTTCGATTTGCATGAGTGAACGGACTCAAGAACATAATATGCACGTGTTTATTAAACACCTTAAACAGTTTCAATAAAAACAACTTGAAGCAACTTTATATTTGCCTCTTTTTTAAAACAAATCTGCATTCATGTGGTCATGTTACTCCTCTTTGTTGACATTGTCTGAGAGGAATGCTGACCACTTCTTATATACAGTGTTGCCTGCAACTGACTCTCACTTGGAACAGTGGCTGCAGAATGGCGAGATATTCTCAAGCCAGCATTGCTAGCTTGTCTTTGGCCTGGTTTGACTTGGTTTGTCACAAGCTGGCTGACACGTTAGCCAGATTGCTAGCAAAATCCCCAGTTAACGTGTGCTGTTCCATTTGTTGACTGTTCCATTTAGTTTGTTTGTTTGTTTTAACTCAAATTTCCCATTGAAAGAGCCAGTGTGCATCTTCCATCTTCATCTGTTGGTTCAGCTGCATGTCACTACCAGATCAACTGCACATTTGCGCATGCGCAATGGTAACTCTACTTGGACGAACTGCCCAAAATGCGTTGCCAGAGACGTTCAGAGTCATTCTGTGCTGCAGTTTGATTAAATGCTTTAATATTTTTAATGAGATTAATCACGATGATGGATTCATCTGCAGTTAGTTTTGACAGTCTTAAAATAAACATATGAGCAATTCCTCACATCTTCCATAATGTTTTTTTTGTTTTTTTTTGTCAATATTAATTTTCTGTGTTTAGTCTTGAAGCTGAACAGGGTGTGTTCAGGTGCCTACTCATAGTCTTGCTCTATCAGAAAGTTGTTTTTTCTGTGTGTGTCATCGTTCATTTGTATTTGCAGCTACGGGCAGGTCCATTTGAGGAGTCTCAGATTGCCACCATGCTGAAAGAGATCCTGAAGGGGCTTGACTACTTGCACTCGGAAAAGAAGATCCACAGAGACATTAAAGGTGAGAAAGGTGATTTGTTGGTCAACTTGTTTCACCTGGCTATAAAACAGGATCAACAAAACATCATCAGTTGTATGAACACTCATTGTCTTTAGTTTTTAGATGGATGGATGAATGGATAGATGGACAAATGAATGGATAGATGATAGACAGGTGGATGGATAAATGGATAAATCGACTCAGGTGTTGGTTATTATCCTGTTTTGTCAGTCTTTCTTTCTTTATTATTAGAATTAGCACCTACAGAGTCCCTAAGTGGACATGGAGAAACAAAATAAAAAGAACTATCTCGTCCTCACGAGATACTTATCTCGTACACAAGCTGCCTCTAGGGGGTGCACAAAATGAAAAATGTATTTGCACGGTTTTACTTTACAGTTAATGGACGTGGACGATTCTCAGTGGGACTCGCGGACCAACTCCGACATTATTACAAATTACTAGAGGTCCTAGATAAAACTAGTCCTGTGTGAATAGGCAGTTATCTTCTTCTGTATATGTGCACCTTGTGGTCTCTTACGTCATATATTTTTGCAAATATGCTCAACTGGCTGAAATCAGGCGAACTGTCAGATGGGAGTCACTTTTACAGCTTAATGCGAGAGTGCATTGTTGTAATCGTGATTATTTTGTTATACTGTATGTGTGTTCTGGTCATTTGAACATGATTAAACATCTCATCTCATCTCATCTTCCATACCGCTTTAGTTGCCAGCCTATCGCAGGGCTAACACTGAGACATACAACATTCGCACTCACACACACACCTAGTGTCAATTTAGAGTCACCAATTAGCCTAACAAGCATGTCTTTGGAGGTGGGAGGAAGCCGGAGTACCCGGAGAGATCACACGCAACACATGGAGAACATGCAAACTCCACCCAGAAAGGCCCAAGCTGGACTGTGATCGAGCCACTGTGCCGCCCATGATTAAACATGTACATGATAAAAAGAAAAAAAACATGCTAAACTAATCCAGTGCGAATCATCATCTCTGTGATAGGAGGGCTTTTGTTTGATTCACGTCTTTTTCTATTTCTTTTCTGTCAATTAATCATGATGATGAAGCAGGGGCCCTCCCAAAGGTGGTTGAATGCAGCTGGGCCCCCCACCCGCAAGAGTGCCTTCACACGACTGTCACTCTTCAGATCAATTAGCTGTTCTTGCATATCAACTGACAGCTCATTTGCTGTGAACACAAATGGATCCCAAACACGCGCAAAAGAGCGATAATCCTCTTTAAAGTACATCGCAAATTGTTGTCTCATCGCTGACAGTTGCTCAGACGATGGTTGAAACAGGGTAGATTAATCGCATGACATGTCTGCATCAGTGATGAAGTCTGCAAGGCTGGGGAACATGTCGCAGTTCCCTCGACTGATGTGGCAATGCCAGAGGTCAAGTTTTTGTGTGAATACGTCCACCCTATCTGGGAGGAGCAAAACATGAGTTTCGCAGCCTTGCAAAGACAGGTTGAGGCCATTCAAGTGGTCAAATATATCAACCAAATGGGATAGCAGTTTTTCGTGCTCTGTTCGTGCTCTGAGCCCATCCCCTGGCAGAGGACCCCAAACAAGCAAGGTTTTAGTGACTGTGACTTGAGGAGATTTACTATTTGCACTGCTTGTTTAAGCATGGAGTCAAGGAGAACCAGCATTTCTTTTGTAGTTAGTGCTTCGCGATGGACCGTGCAATGTGCCCATTTCACAAGTGGAGCAACCTGCTGAACACGAGCAACAAGGCCATTTTCATGGCCCGTCATTGCTCATGCACCCAATGGTACTCTACCGAGTTTGGCAGCTGCACTCTCTCCTATCATTATTCTGCACATGTCTTATGCGGCCGGCAAAATGAGAGTCTCAGCGATTGTATGCAACTTACCTAGTTTACCAATTCTTTTGGCCACTGCATAAGATGCTTCCAGAATCTGTTTAGAGACAGTGCTGTGCATTGCAATGGACTGGTACTGATGGAGGCCATCAAGCTTTCGTTTGAAATAGTCAGCAGGTTTATCTTTAAGGTCAGCATGTTTGGTTTCGAGGTGCCTTTTAAGTTTGCAGGGCTTCATACTGTCGTTTGCTAGCATGTCAGCACACACTACACACTAAGGTCTCTGATCAGCCGTGACTGTAAACCCAAACTGCAGGTATGTGTCATCATACTTTCAAATCTTGGGATTTTTTGCAGCTGGTGGTGCATTGGTTGCCTTGGTGGTTGTTCTCACGAGAAATTTCTCCATTTTTGTTTGGTTGTGAAATAATTTGTTGTTTTCAGTTGTGTGTTCAATAAAGTTTATGATTTAACAATGTGTGTGTGTGGCTATGTAGAGAGAGTATCTGGGGCTAATCAGAGTTGGGACTTAGACACTACCATGTAATACACAATGATACACAGTACACAATTAACACACAAATATTTTTGCAGATTTTACAGAGTGAGTGAGTGAGTGAGTGAGTGAGTGAGTGAGTGGCATGTGTCGTAGTGACAAAATGAAAAAATCAGAGAGACTAAGTGCACACCTAGCAGTTAAAAAAATAACTAGATGGGGATGGTCTTTAAAAAGACAATTTGTGGAGTTAGACTATTTGGCTTTTAGAGTAAATTAATTTATAATAACAGAGAGCGATAGATGGCACAAGCGAATTTGGCAGGAGAACAGAAGAAGAGTGAATTGCGCTACGCTAAATCGCTAGATTTAGGGAGAAAGTCAGCAAGCTGGTAACACTGCGGTGTGTCCCGAACTAGTAACAGTTAGCTTATTCTCCTCTGACCACCAAGTATTCACACCGTGATAAACATCAGTCACCGTCGGGGTGAGAGGCTAAAACCTGCGGTAACACACCTAGGATCAAATATAAACATCGGTATTAAGTGTAATAAACTTCATTTGGCTACTTGGCGCTATGGTGAGCAGACCCCTGTTGCAGCAGCTCCTGAGTGCGTGCTTCTTGTGTGTGTTCTATCCACCTTTCTTGTGCTGTTTTTACTAAGTTGGAACTTAATACTGTGCGGCGATGGTTTTTGTGAATCTCAACTTTTTCTTTTCACTTTTACTGCTAATTTTGTTACTCTTTGTAATGGAGGGTTACGCACAGAGTGGCATGGCCATTGTTTACACACGCGACCAGCTGATTGTGCTGTGTAAACCTGTACTGCCGACCCAGAGCCAGACTTGTAATCCTGGAGGAGTTATATTAACCATGGTTGCAGGGCTGGAAAGAAGGTGAAAGCTAAGAAGAGGAGATACAAAGCAGCTGTTCCTGGGATCATCATGGGGAACGTTCACTCTCTCGCAAACAAGAC